>NC_087219.1:35660610-35675610 GCF_015104395.2 Macrobrachium nipponense
GTCAGGACGTTTACCTCTCGTAGACAAAAACTGTTCCGCAGTTTTCCTCTTGTAGACGAAATCTCCTTGCATAGAGGAAAACTGTCTAGCAGTTTTCCTCTTTTTGAGGAAAACTGCCTGAAAATTTTCATATTGTAGATGAAAACTGCCTGGCTGTTTCCTCTCGTAGACAAAAACTATCCTGCAATTTTCCTACGTAGAGGAAAACTGCCTGAAAGTTTTCGTATTGTATATGAAAACTGTCAGGTAGTTTTCCTCTCGTAGATGAAATCCTTTCGTAGAAGAAAACAGTCCGGCAGTTTTCCTCTCATAGATAAAAACTCTCATAGATGAAAACTATCCGGCAGTTATCCTGTTTTGGTTGAAAACTACTTCCCGACAGTTTTCCTCTCGTATATGAAAAGTGGCTGATAATTTTCCTCTCAAAGATGATAACTGCCCAGCAGTCTTTCTCTTGTAGCGGTAGTTTTCATCTTGTAGGCGAGAAATGTCTAGTAGTTTTCCTCCTGTAGACGAAAACTGTCGACCAGGATTCCTCTTGTACGGGAAAACTGTTTGCCAGTATTCCTCTTGCAGATTAAATAAATGTCCAGTAGTTTTCTTCCAATAGTATGCAAACTGTTTGCCAGTTTTCCTCTTGTAAATAAAAACTGGCAGGTAGTTTTTCACATATCATCCTCTCGTTACCTCTCAGGGCTAGAAGGCATTATTCAGGCATTCCTAGTCAGTTTATACAAGACTGTGGTGGAAAAATTTAAGTTGAAGTTTTGGTTCTTATCCATCCTTTTTTCATATGAAAGTGAATTGTTATTTTCCAAAGGAGTTCCTTACTGGATGAGTGGGTTCCGTGCTCGACTATCAATCTGGTAGCCGGAGTTTGCTTCCACGGCCGCCCAGTGAGGAGTCAGAGGAATTTATGTCTGTTGATTGGGATTTCACTTCTCGATATGATACGGTTACAATCCCACAATAAGATGTAAGTCCCGTGGCTAAGAAACAAACTGATTCCTGGCCACGTAAAAAAATTCTAGTCCTTTGGGCCAGCCCTTGGAGAGCTGTTGATCAGCTCAGTGGTCTGGTAAAACTAAAATTCCCTTAATTTCTATTTTCCAAATAGATTTATCTTGTATTATTCCAGATTCCTCTTGTAATACTATAGACTTATTCTATATTACTCCAGATGTACTCTTTATCAGTTGCATGAGGCCTTGCAGGTACATACCTTGAATGGAGTAATACATTCAAAGTATGTACATGTCAGGCGCCATCCATATTGATGTAAAGCATATGTAAACACGTCACCAACTTGTTGCACACACATGAAGAACAAGTTGTGTATACGACTTATTGGTAGTTATAACCAGTGTTCCATATGTTTGTCCAGCATTTGCCGATGGTTCATTCTTCCCTTATGGTCGCTGACTTGTTTACTTGTTTTCGACTTTTTTGCGATGTGTGAATAAGTTGCAGACATGTTGTAGGTGTGTTTGTGACGTGCTTTTCTGTAGTGGGGACACAACCTAATGAGTGGATTGGAACATACTATAGTAGATTCACATCAATCGTGCATTTGATGTCTAGACCAGTTCCTTACGACGCTCCTGATTGGCTGTTGATACGCCAATCACAGGGCTGGAAATTCTCAGTCTATCTCGAGAGTTTACATAGGTAGGATTTATGTTCCACCTCTCTTGAAAGACGTATCCCTCAAGAGAGGTGGGACATAGATTCTACTCATGTGAACTCTCTCGAGAGACTGAGAGTTTCCAGCCCTGTGATTGGCTTATCAACAGCCAATCAAGAGCGTCGTAAGGGACTGGCCTATACATCAAATGCACGGTTGATGTGAATCTACTATGGCACAGTTATTCCTTACCCATATCTGAGCATGTTTCACAGGCAATAGAGGTTAATTAGTCTGTGTATTTTATTCTACTTTTCTGAATCTCTCTCTTACACCATTACACAACTGTATAGAGTGATGTTGTTTTGGAAAGTCATATATCGGGATACTGGATAGCACTATATGTCTCCTTTGTCTTTCCAGGTGGGAAATGGGAAGCCGGCAATTGGTCGCCATGCATACTGGACAAAGAGCGCTTCATGGACTCGGAGGGATTATGCAGAGGATACCGGCTGAGGTTCGTCATCTGCAGGGTCCACGGCAGCATATCATACACAGACTCAGAGTGCAGCACACCACCACCAGCCAGGGCCATCCACTGCAAGACTCCCTGTCCCCAGAACTGCATTGTGGGCCCCTGGAGTAGATGGTCAACATGTTCTTGCCAAGACTCCTCCAGTCACCGCACGCGGACCGTTCTCGTAGCGCCGTCCCAAGGGGGTGAAGGTTGCCCTGCTCTCATCCAATCCCGTCCGTGTCCCGGCGAATGCCTGAACATCTCTTCCTCCTCTCTCCTTCGCGAGGAAGCCTTATTGGATTCTTCTTCTTCTCCTAATGTGAAACTGAGAGTAGGGAAGTGGGGGCCGTGCCAAGGCCTTAGGGGCGATGGAGTGACGCCCGAGAAGAGACAGGGGAGACGGCTGGAGGGTCACAGAGGACCTGGAGTCGTAGGGGAAAGACTGGGCAAAAGGACCAGGGCAGAATTACCAGAACCCTGGGATAAAGAAAGAGAGTTTGCTTCATTTCCAAAGCGGGGTCTTCTGGGCCTCTCCCTGAAAAGAGACTGGGGTAGGAGTTACAACTCAATTCTGGGACCTCGGCACAAAGACTTTGACGAGTCGTCGAACCTCATTCAGGGTCACTACGATGAAGACGTGCCCGAGGAGGTGCTCTCAGACGAAGAAGAGAAGATCCTCAATGTTGATGAGGAGATGATTGCCCCAGAGGAAGACAACGGCACAGAGGAGGAGGATCATGACAATTTGCCGGTCGTCGGACGCCAAGAGAGGAAGATGGCTTGCATTCACAGCAATGGAACTCGACTTCCACTCAGGTGAGCAGTAGTGGTACCCTGACCTTTGGCCCTTAGTTTATATCATTACCATCTTGGTTTTTTATGATACCGGACAACCACTCTGTATAAGGGTTATCATGTAATAGTTTATATTTGTATGAGCTATTGTACATAAAATTTTTAATTTTAGTTTTCTTAGGTAGGAGTCACTCCCTGATACAAAACTTACAAGATCTAACATTACTTAAGACTTGCAGTATTGCTGGACAGTGTAAATGTGATTATTCACTGCGTATATATCGATAAAATCCCAAAATATGGGAAGACAAAGAGTTAAGCGGTCACTGCGACATCTCAGTCACTGAGTTCAGGCTAGACATTGTACTTTAACCGAACATAACCTAACCTAACCTTTTCCTCTAAGAGTTTAAGTGTTTTTAAGATTAATCATTATTCTCTTTATATCTCAAAGGTTCTGCATCTCAGCCATTGAGTTCCAGGCCATGAGGTACCGGACCTGTATTGTGGACCGGGACTGTCTTGTCACTCAGTGGTCCAGTTGGGAAACTATTGTCCCGGGATGCATTGCTCCAAATGGACTGGTAAGATCCTGGAAAAGTAGTAATGTTCAGAGCAAGTTAGTTTAACTTATACACAGCCACCCTCACCCACGCACACTATGATATATATATATATATATATATATATATATATATATATATATATATATATATATATATATATATATATATATAATGCGTGTGTATGCGTCTTTATATATAAATAGGTTTAACTATTTTTTAATATCACCTTTTTGCATTCGACTTCTCTACTTTTAATTTTTACATTTTCAAACGTTCTAAGTCGTTTTGATTTACAAGAGATATTCTTTGCATCTTTACGAATTTGCGTTTTGGCAGCAGATTCATTGTTTTATTTTCAACTCAAGATCTTTAGCTATAGAGATGCTTATTTGTACGAAGAAGTTTGTGTTTCATATTTGCCATATCTTGGTTAGTGGCATTGTTTCAGATGCCATAGATATATGTTTCTTTAAAAAGGATGTAGTATAATGAAATATTCATAAGTACCACTAGTAGATTCATAATTCTTTATTCTATTGAGAGCAATGAAACTGAAGAAATTTATTATTATCATTAATCACAGGACCCTTCCTTCCGCATCCCCATAGACCATCCTCTCTCTCTCTCTCTCTCTCTCTCTCTCTCTCTCTCTCTCTCTCTCTCTCTCTCTCGTGCATTAGAATGGAGGACGCACTGCAGGAAACATGACACATAATGCGGAGTTTTGCGCTGGATATATTGCCTATGTCTTCAGCAATATGACTAATGCAGCTGCTAAGACCCTTTTAACTGAGAGAGAGAGAGAGAGAGAGAGAGAGAGAGAGAGAGAGAGAGAGAGAGAGAGAGAGAGATTATATTCAAGAACAATGCTTCTAATTTTTTTCGTATATTCAAGAACAATGCTTCTAATTTTTCTCGCACACCGAGAGAGAGAGAGAGAGAGAGAGAGAGAGAGAGAGAGAGAGAGAGTTACATTCAATGTTTCTTCAACGTCCCAAATCTATGGGAGTGCTTATGAAAATTCCTCATCATAAAATATATCATATTTTTCTGAGGAATATTGTTTCGTTCTTCCAAATTAATACCAATAAAAAAATATATTAATTGATAAAAAAAGGTATTGTTATGAAGGCAATAAATATCAGTTAAATTGCCTGTCAATTCTGATCGGCTACCACTAGGAAATAAATCAAAATATGATCAAATCTGATCCATAAAATGTCAAGATTTTTAATCAATAGCTTTTACTAACGTCATTCTAACAATATTTTATAAACTTTAACATAAAGCTAGCTCGCTATCTATCCCTCTATCTTGTTTCAGTTCCACTGTCTTTAGGTAACATTTCACTGGTGGAATTATTTCATGGCGATCCCAAAATATACACACTCTCTCTCTCTCTCTCTCTCTCCTCTCCCTCTCTCTCTAGAATCATCTCTCTCTAGGATCAACATTGTTCTCAAGCTGGCTTTAATTAAACAATTTATTTTTCCTGCCTTCGCGAGAAGACAGCAATTTCTCTCTCTCTCTCTCTCTCTCTCTCTCTCTCTCTCTCTCTCTCTCTCTCTCTCTCTCCTCCATTTGTTACTGCTTTTTCTTAGAATCTCCCTCTCCTTCCCTCCTCTGTACGCATTATTTGTATTGATACTCTTCTATTTCTGTTGTGCTTGGTTTTCAATTAAACTCTCTCTCTCTCTCTCTCTCTCTCTCTCTCTCTCTCTCTCTCTCTCATCTATGTGAAATTATTACCCTCTTCTTCACCTTTGCACTGATGCTCTTCTATTTCGGTGGTGCTTGGTTTTCAATAACATTCTCTCTCTCTCTCTCTCTCTCTCTCTCTCTCTCTCTCTCTCTCTCTCATCTGTTTCTATGTAAATTTATTACCCTCCTCTTCTCCTTTGTATTGATGTTCTCATATTTCGGCTGTGCTTTGTTTTCTCTCTCTCTCTCTCTCTCTCTCTCTCTCTCTCTCTCTCTCTCTCTCTCTCTCACTGACTCGGATTAAAGATCATTCATTTCCATTCTCATTCTCATGCAAACGTTTCTTCCGAAAAAAAGGCCTAATTCCTTCAGCCCGATTTCCCCGCCAAAGACGAGGCCCTTGAAAACGTCCTAATATCTCTCTCATTCTCTCTCTCTCTCTCTCTCTCTCTCTCTCTTGCAGGTCGTGAGAGAAGTGAGGGAGAGGAGGAGAAGGGGCCTGGCCCTGCAGCAGGGGAACGGAGTCCCCTGCCCTCATCTGCTCGAGAAACACACCCTGCCAGACCCGAGTCTGCAGCCCTGCGATACCAAGTAAGACCTCCTTCCCAAGTGGGACCTCCAGAATTTGGGTCTCCCTTTTTTTTTTTTTTTTTTTTTTTTTTTTTTTTTTTTTTAATTGTTTGTTTATTGTTTTCGGTCCCTGCTTCCTTATATAACTTTGCAACTACTCTATTATCCTTTCCTATTGACCTATCTTTGAAATATGTTTATAAAATGGTATTATATTTTCGTGGTGTATATTATCTTGCTATTATTCTCTTTCTAAATTTATTTATTAAATTTCATTGTTTGTTTGTTTGACGGTCTCCCGGCTTCCTATGTGTCTTTGTAACTAATCTATTATCCTCTCCTATTGACCTATTTTTGAAATCGGTTTATGAAATGGTATTATATTTTTCTGAGGTAGATTGTTTTGCTATTATCTCTTTCTAAATTTATTTATTATATTTCATTGTTTGTTTGTTTGTTGGTCTTCTGGCTTCCTGTATGATTTTGCAACTATTCTATTATCCTTTCCTATTGACCTATCTTCTTTAATCTGTTGACGAAATGTATTGTATTTTCTGGAGGTAGATTGTTTTGCTATCATCCCTTTCTAAATTTATTGACAAGTTATATTTACCCCTACACTTAGGTAATGTTTGAAGTGAAGGAAATGAATAATATCATCTTGTATTATTATTTCACATTAAAATGTCTTTCTTTCTGTAAAGATTCTTCTTTTTAATTACAATCATTATTCTCGTGTTTTCCTTCGTTTCACCTGATTTTCCAATTTTTCTTTATTCATTAACTTTATTGGTTCGTGATATGAATCTTCTATTATCTCACTTAATTCTTCTTCCAGTATAAATGTCTATGTCTTGGCTTTCTCACCTGATTCTGCTGAATGTTTCTCTCTTTTATTATCCGTAGAATTATATTTATAATTATGTACCTTATGGTTTTTTATTATAAAATTTGAAAACTATAGCATCCTTGATAAGTTCTCAATCCTCATTCCAATTTAGCCCGTGGAGATTTGGTCAGTCAAGAACAGGAAATTCAAGAGGAGAGTCTGAGAAGTCTATTCAGGTCTAGTTCACTTCTTAATCATATACATTTTCCTTTTTCAGTCTCCTTCTCGCCTGGGCAGTATACGGATATTAGGTAGCCCCTTGACATTAGCTACTGTATAGTTGAGAAAAAGAAATTATGTCGTGGACAGGAAAGTTACTGGTTTTACAAGACATCATAAAATGAATTGAATGAAAAAATTCCCCTTGGCAACTCTGACACAAAAGCAATTCTCACCCCTCCCCCCACCTCTCTCTCTCTCTCTCTCTCTCTCTCTCTCTCTCTCTCTCTCTGACTATATTCACTTAGTCTCCTCATAAACCCGAATGGGCTCGCAGTGAGAAATAGACACCCTTTATGTTCACTCTGCATAATACAGTAGTCTCTCTCTCTCTCTCTCTCTCTCTCTCTTTATTGGGTGATGTAGGCTTTGTCTGTATTTTTAGTCTTATGATAATTCAAAATATACATACTTTCAATGATATTAAATAATTTAGTCCATTAATGTGAGAAATGAAAATAAGAGAGAGAGAGAGAGAGAGAGAGAGAGAGAGAGAGAGAGAGAGAGAGAGAGAGAGAGAGAGAGAGACTATGCGCAGAAAACTATGAAGTTAAATTCGGTGTTTAGGTAAAAATAAAGACATATTAAAATCTCTGTGGAAACGAATACTTTTTATCCCTCTATGAATTCCATGTCAGAATTTTATCACGTCATCCAATGATTTCCCCTCATCCAGATTATCAACTGGCTAATATGCGAATTATGGTCCGTAAAGTTTAATAAACTTTAATAGTTTTCAGTGGAGATTATAATGAGTGTTTATGCAACTGCGATCAGTGTGTAATATCAGTTTATTCCAGTTCAGAGATTTCCCATTTTTTTTAGTTTTCAACCTGAAAAATATTTATTGGGTAATGATATTGTTGATTAGTTGCAAGCAGATATTATACAGACTCTTACTTTTAGCCAAACTAAAAATAAATGAGTAAAAAGTTATAATAAAAGATAAATCAATCTTTTGTTGGGTAATTGAACTAAATCTACTTTGCATATTAAACTGAAAACCTGTTTTAGTGTTAGTCATGTTTTGCGATGACCCCTATAGGTATGATGAAGAACATAGACATACAACAACAACAAAAACGACAACAACAACAACAACATCAACAACAACAACAATAATAATAATAATAATTAATACTTTATTAAAAGTAATGGCTACTTCAGCAGCGTTACACTTGTAGAGATTCTTCTCTATTTTGCGATAGCGGCTTTTTCCGTGCTACTTAAAACAGGCTAGTAGAGCGCCTATAGAGGTCATGGTAAAATACAGGGTCAAAATAGGTGTATATATTTGAATTTACAGATAAACTATGATACCAATAGTAATAAAAGCATTTAAGGTTTTTCTCTCTCTCTCTCTCTCTCTCTCTCTCTCTCTCTCTCTCTCTCTCTTTCTTAAAGCGAGCTTTCGTCTGGAGCTGCCAGACATCCTCGGGCTGGGAAGCTGAGGGTGGACTGATCTTGGTGCGGTGTCCGTCCTCCTTATATCTGTGCTGACAGCAGGGGGTCTGCCCCATGCTTGTCTCCTATTGGCTGGTGGCGGTGAGTCTTGTTTTCATTGGCTGCCTGAGCCAGGTCTCAAGCCACTTTCTTCGGGCCGATGGTTGCGTTTGCAGCATATCCTGCAGCCGCCTGGACTCCTAAGGTCGGCGCTGTAACATTGATGGGCGTTGCGCTACGCTGTGGGACGTCACGGCTACTTTGATTTCCATCGGCTGCAGGAGTACCTCGTTCGGGGGCGTTTGTCATCCATAGAGTTGTCATGATCGGTGGTGTCATTGTTGGTGGCAGGTCTTCTCATACTCGTAGGGAGGAGAAATTCTTCCTGCGTCGTATTCAGATTAGGTTTATTTGCTGGATGAGTAGCGCCTCCAGCAGGCGCCAACCGACGGGCATCAGGGGGCCTTCCCGATGATCTTCGTGTTCTTTATGATGACATCTCGGGAGATGGCCTCGTGATGTTTGGTGCGGGCGTGATTCTACCTCATCCTCGGCGTCGACTTGCACAAAGATGTCGTCAATATAACGTTATATGACGACATCTTTGTGCAAGTCGACGCCGAGGATGAGGTAGAAGCCCTCCGTCAAGCATTTCAGCAGGTGTAGTGTGCTGAACTACACAGTCGAACGCAGCTCCGACGATCGGCTCCCCTTCCTCGACGTCCTTGTAAGCAGGCCGGAAGACGGTCTCCGTACTTCAGTCTACACAAAGAAAACCAATTTAGGACTTTGCCTCAACGGAGACAGCGAGTGCCCCGCCAGATTCAAAAGCACCACCGTCAGGGCCTTCGTCAGGAGGGCCCTCTCCCACTGCTCAACCTGGCAGGACACTCACCAGGAACTCGACCGCGCCTCCCAAGTACTTGTGAATAAAGAACGGTACTCAAATAAATTAATCAGCAAGGAAGTCCGCACAGCCCTGGAGAAATGGTACGGTAGTGAGAGCCCGCAGCCCCGCCCCCAGGATAATATCAAGCTGTACTACAAAGCCTTCATGAGTTCCCATTACCGTGAAGAAGAGGACGCCATTAAGAAAATTATTTCTATAGGCGCTCTACTAGCCTGTTTAAGTAGCACGGAAAAAGCCGCTATTCGCAAAATGAGAGAATCTCTACAATGTTAACGCTGCTGAAGTAGCCATTACTTTTAATAAAGTATGCTTGAGAGAGGGTCTGCTTCCTAAGTACAATAATAATAATAATAATAATAATAATAATAATAATAATAATAATAATAATAATAATAATTATAAAAATAGTGAATTGTCCTCGTTCATATAGCTTAAATAAATATTTAGGCATATAAGTATATTTGCAATGAAATCATTGTGGTTTTTGCACAATTTTAACGACTGGTGTGATTTTAAGATTCTTATAAAAAATGATAATAATAATGATAATGGAGAAATAAATCCACAGTTATGTAATTGTAAATAATTAAAAGATAAAAGTGTAATCTATATGAAAGCTATCCTTACAGTTTTATCTTTAATATGTGTACATATTACATAACTGTTGCTTTATTTCTCCATTTTAAGCCTCATGCTACTATGAGTATTTTTAATAAAATATAATAATAATAATAATAATAATAATAAGAATAATAATGGATAATAAATCTAAAGACTAAATACGATTCCAGCAAAGAATATTGCAAACAATATTCTCTAAAGGGACCAGGTAGTTCGGGTTCATATATTCTTTGTTTTACTCCAGTAAGGTAATTTATTTCGTCTTTAAGCGCCATTTTCTGCTGTAATTTATTACGGCTATAAAAAAAACTGCCTAAACTTTCTTTTAAAAGGAAAGAGAAAATGTAATTGAATTTGTTCAACCGAAACACAACGATGCTCTTAAATTCGTCGAACGGAAAAAAATAAACTAACGAAAGAATTTTTTGCTATATTATATTTTCCAAAGCACAAGGAAACGGTGGAATATTTTGGGTGCTAGATTACATATACTTTAAAGCAAATCCCCATGCCCGTGGGCCTAAAGTGGCCCGTTTGATTTTGAAGGTGGCCCGCTAGAAAAAAAAATAAAGTATATTTCTCTTATTATATCACAAACATTAGATTTGCCGCTTATCCTGAAGAAAAGAAATATGCCTTGCATAATCAATAACTACAATATATATATATATATATATATATATATATATATATATATAGATATATATATATATAATATATATATACATTGTATTGTAGTTATTGGTTAAATATTGATAATTAAAACTGTACAGAAATCCTTAAGGATTTCATTGCAATATATATTCCTAAATATTTATTTACACTCAGATGAGCAAGAACACATACATGTGTATATATATATATATATATATATATATATATATATATATATATATATATATATATATATATATATATATATATATCCTCGCTCATCTGATGTAAATAAATATTTAGGATATAACTACAATGTCCCCTCTCCTCCTCTCTCTCTCTTCTCTCTCTCTCTCTCTCTCTCTCTCTCGGTTCTCTCTCTCTCTCTCTCTCTCTATATATATATATATATATATATATATATATATATATATATATATATATATGTGTGTGTGTATGTATGTATGTATAATACACACAGGTGGCCCTCAGACTAATAAACTTGCACTGCCCCAGCTAGTGGAATAGTTTGATTGTTAAATAATATTTTAAAACAAAAGTAAGTATTGGAACATTTTGACATATTTTGTTTTTAAACCGCAAGCAAGCAGTGCAATATTTTGGTTGTTAGATTGTATTTTTCAAAACAAAGGGAAACAGTGGAATATTTTGACCATTAGACTGTATCTTTCAAAGCGAAGAGAGATAGTTAAATATGTTGATTGTTGTATTATATTTTTCCAGTCAAAAGTGAATCAGTGGAATATTTTCTTTCCGAAGTGCACTGTAAGTGTTTAAATTAGATACGTTCTCATGTTGAAATTTCAAGTTTAAGTGGAACTAATGGCCCTCTCGCTACACGACATAATAATTATTTAGTTAAAACGCATTAAAAATTCCTTTATCAATTACACTATGGATTAATAATTTTAAACACGCTTTGATACTGAAGGCCATTTCGAAACAAGAAAGTCCATCTTAATTATGACCTCTCCATCTTATAAAGGGAAAAAAAATAAGAGGAAACTTTATTTGCCCGAATTTAAACAACGTCGATAAAACGCTCTATCTAAACAGGCTTAACGTTTTATTTTCCCAAGTAATCCCTTCCTCCAGATTTTACTTAATAAAAAAAGAGCACCCATTTCCAAAGGGCGTTGGACAAAAGTTACAGACCGAATTCCTCTTTCTTCCAGGTACCAATAGGTAATTCCAGAGTAGAACTTTCAAACTGGAACCATTTCCAGGTGTCCTGCCCTCTTTCCTCCTAACTTTCAAACAGTCATCATTTCCAGTGGTTCTCACCCTCTTTGTCTCATTCTTCCAGATACCAAAGTGTAATTCCAGAACAAAAGTCCTCGCCCTCTTTGCTTCATTCTTCCAAGTACCAATAGGTAATTCCATAACACAACTCCCAAAAGGACACCACTTCCCGCTGTCCTTACTTTCTTTGCCTCATTCTTCCAAGTACCAATGGGTAATTCCAGAACACAACTTCTAATATAGCATCACTGTTAGTTGTCCTTCCCCACTTTTGCGTCCTCTTTCCAAGTACCAAAGGGTAATTCCAGAACCCACCTTCCAGAAAAGCATAATTTTTAGTTGCCTTCACACTCTTTACCTCATTATTACAGGTACCAATAGGTTATTCCAGAACCCACCTTCCAGAAAAACCTAATTCTTAGTTGCCTTCACATTCTTTACCTCATTATTACAGGAACTAATAGGTTATTCCAGAGCCCACCTTCCAGAAAAGCATAATTTTCAGTTGCCTTCAACCTCTTTTGGCTCATTTTTTCAGGTATCTATAGATAATACCAGAGCTTAAATATCTTGGGAATAGGCAACATTTCCAATTATCCTCGTCCTCCCCCTCTTATCTCATTCTTTCAGGTACCAATAGGTTACTCCAGAGCCCACCTACCAAAAAAGCATAATTTTCAGCTGCCCTCACCATCTTTTCTTATTCTTCCAGGTATCAATGGCTACTTCCACAGCAGAGCATCCATTTTCGGTCGTCCTTACCCTCTTCATCCCATTCTTCCAGGTACCAATGGCTTATTCCATTGCCCACCTTCCAGAAAAGAATAATGTTCCACTGTCCTTACCCTCTTCATCCCATTCATCCAGGTACCAATGGGTTATTCCATTGCCCATCTTCCAGAAAAAGCATCATTTTCAACTGCCCTTACCCTCTTTATCCCATTCTTCCAGGTACCAATGGGTGAGCTCAGCCTGGGGTCCGTGCATGGCCTCCGCAGGGACGGAGGAGACGCCCATCGAGTGCGGCGGAGGTGTCCAGACACGTCAGCTGACCTGCGTCAGGGCGGCTGATCAGATCCCCGTACACGACGACTTGTGTATACACGTCGAGCCCCCACCCAGAGTGCAGAGGTAATAAGCATTATTTTAAACAGCAATAGTATGTATGTATATTGCCATATAGAGGAAGATCAGGACCGAAGAGGCCAACTGATCAAGTTGGCGTGAGCTTCCTGTATGTAGCAATACTAAATATATGTCATTGTGGACTTTATTTTTCCATTTGAAATAACGAGAAAGCAGTGTTTTGTTTTACATATATATACATAGCATTACCTTGATATATATATATATATATATATATATATATATATATATATATATGTATGTATATATATTATATATATATATATAATATATATATATATATATATATATATATATATATATATAGTATATATATATGTATGTGTTGTGTGTGTGTGTGTGTGTGTGTGTGTGTGTATATATATATATATATATATATATATATATATATATATATATATATATATATACATATATATATATATATATATATGTATATATATATATATATATATATATATATATATATACATACATATATATTATATATATACAAACATATAAAATCACAAGGAAAATTCTCCACCAGGTGTATCACCTAACCGGTTTCGTCTCCATATCTCAGACATCTTCCAAAGAACAGTCACTCAGTGCAGTGTTTAATTTTCCCTGACACATCCGTATACATATGCATCACGTATCAGATTATTCTCAAGCATTTGGACACGTAGAAATATGCAATTTTCGATTTATTTCCTGTCATTTTCTACATACACATTATATATACCCTCTTCAATTTAATAATTGTCATTTTCTTGATTCTCTCTTACCGAAGGTGCGAAGTGGGATGTGAAAGAGACTGTGTCGTTGGACCCTGGTCAAACTGGGGTTTGTGTACCGTTGAAGACTGCTCGGCAACCGTGTCTCCAGCCACGCCAGGTAGGTTACTGCTGGGTATTATTGGATCATGTTGAACCCGATAGGCAATCTCTTCCCGCAATAAATGCCAAGACCCCCACTCTCCATATGTATATATATATATATATATATATATATATATATATATATATATATATAATATATTATATATATATATATATTTATTTATTCATTCACAAAACATATTAAACATATATATACAACGAAGATATCTCCAAGGCAACTAATTTGTATTTAAGTCTGTAATTATATCTTTTGGGTCATTCTTAAACATGTTACAAATACAAGGGTCTAAATGAAACAGGCCATGAGTAATATTAAAATTACAATGGAAAGTTAGGTGTATTATGGCAGATTCTAAAAGATTTCGTGATAAGACATCTTTTGATCTAGCAATTACTGAACTACCAATCCAATTTATCCGATGGTTATTTTCACTTAAATGAATGACTATTGCATTAGATGTATGTCCAGTTTTTACAGAATATTTATGCTGGTTTAATCTTACTTCTAAGACCTTGCTCGATTGTCCAAGATAAAAAGAAGGGCAGTCCATACATGGAATTTTATATATTACGTTGTTGCTTTCCCTGGGGCCATTTTTTATTAACATTCCTTTTAGTGTGTTATTATAAGAAAAAACAAGGTTGACCTGAAAGGCTTTTAACAATGATTTAATGGTTTCAAATCCGTTAATGTATATGTATGTTTAATATGTTTTGTGAATAAGTTTTTGTTTACCAAAGATCTGAATTGGTCAGCTGTTGCCTTGTATAATCTTTTAATTGTCTTGTCCCTGTGTCTGAGCAGTGGGACTTAATCTTTCTGTTTTTTAAATTGTACCCATGTTTATGCTTGTTTGGAAAGGTTACTCATTCTCCAGGTGTGCCGGATTCTAGGTACTAATCTCGTTATAATCCCCATCTGTCAGTTATACGACCTTTCCTGTATTGTAAATTCCTCATGTAAGTCAGATTGTCTGCTGAGTAAAGGCCGTCGAATCAAAAGATCTTGCAGACTCCGTTGTTTATTTTTCCTTCGTGGCTTATACCTTTATATATATATATATATATATATATATATATATATATATATATATATATATATATATATATATATATATATAGTGTGTGTGTGTTTACGTGTGTATGTGTCAGATGGAAATGGGCTTTGTTTGTCCTGGGCTTCGCAGAAAAGGCGAAA
>NC_087219.1:35680610-35685610 GCF_015104395.2 Macrobrachium nipponense
TTTAGAAGGAATTAATATTCTAAACAGATTGTTACTACACTTAACCGGTTGTTTAGAAACAATAAGTTGCTGTAGTTGTCACAACTACCTGTCAGGCTTAGGGGGAATTTATATTCTTAATAGATTGTTACTACACTCTCCGTTTGTGTTTAGAAACGAAGAATAAATTACGATAGTTTTCCCAACTTTACGTCACGTTTAGAAGGAATTTATATTCTTAACAGTTTATTGCTACACTCGCCAATTGTGTTAATAAAGAAGGGTGCTATCCACAGTTCTTTTAAATTACATAAATGTTTGGTGTTCAGAAAGACTGGGCATTTAAACAACGACAATAGTTCCACGTTGGCCGAGTGCAGTTCATGCTCGGCTGCCAACCCGGTGGTCCGAAGTTCGATTCTCGGCTCGGCCAACGCGGAACCAGAGGAATTTATTTCTGGTCATAGAAATTCATTTCTCGATTCAATGTGGTTCGGATTCCACAATAAACTGTAGGTCCCATTGCTAGGTAACCGATTGGTTCCTAGTCACGTAAAAATATCTAATCCTTCGGGCCAGTCCTAGGAGAACTGTTAATCAGCTCAGTGGCCTGGTAAAACTAAGATATATTTAACTTAAACAACGACAATAAACCACCGAGTTGTAAGCAACTTTTGAAATTGCATATAACTGTTCTGTTAAACAAGGCGTGATCCGACCTCCAGCTTACTGAGGACGCGTTCAAGATTTTCGCCTCACTCATATGTTGTAAACATTATATTGCTAACTTTTAACGTAAAGTAAATCGTGCTAAAATCTATCGTCAAATAGAGCCTTGTTTCACCAAGAAAAATTAAAATAAAACGCAGTTTTTTTTATTAGAAGCAATTCCTCTGTACTGTTTAACATGCACGTTATTTATTTATTATTATTTATATTTTTATTCTAATGAATAAATCATAAATGTCCTATCCTAAAATTCCTGCATCTTTAACTCAACGCGAAACACCTTTTTCAGACCTTTTTAGGTTCTTCTATAGACCTTTCCTACCCACCAACAAGAACAACAACAACAAAGTAGTTTGTAGTCTTACTTCCCGAATAAGCGAAAATACTGGCACATTTAGAGAATGACAATAATTGCATGAATTGTCATTATAAGTATTCGTACAATTATATTTTTGGGATTATGTTCGTCAGTTCGTCCCAGAAAGAAGTTTTACTTTTCATTACCAAAATAGTGTAAATATTGTCTTTTCTGTCCGCCAATCCTCATTATCAAGCCAATCAATGAAAGTTGTTTAGAAAGAGAGTAATAATCAACTATCTTTTTCAAATAACATAGCATTTATAAAGTATTAACAAAGGAACTCACAAGCGTTCAAGGATCCATTGTCCTGAAAATATTGGATTTCAACATCTACTTCACAAAATATATTACCCACAACCTTTTTCAGTTCCATGGCTTCCTCATGACGTAATTTCCAAACGATTATGTATTTGTTGTTGAGTGAGACCTCTAATTAAATTGGGATACACATGTTATTCACCCTCATTATTGAATCGCTAATTGCATTTAGGGTCCGGTAACCGAAGCTCAGGTGATCCAGAATATTATTTATGAAAATCATTCTTTAGCAATGTAGTTGCTTTTTCCTTTACAAATAACAACAATGACGGCAACAAAAACAATTATTTTAATGTAATCATTATAATCACTTTTACTGTGTTTTATTGTGCTATACTAAAACAGTTTTCTTTATAAAATTTATCTGTATAAGCTTTATTTTTGCCTACATAATCTTCCGCTCTACATGAACTGTATCCTTATATGGTACGTCCGCACTACAGTAGGCATGTAACAAACAAAAGTTGAAAACTTGTCGCATACATATCACTAACAGCCTGAAAACAAGTCGACGATAGGAAGTGATGATCGAATCTTTAGCGAGTCCTGGATAATCGTATGAAGCCCTGGTTACAGTTACCAATAACTCGTCGACTTGTATTCAACAAGTTTGTGACTTGTATATGATAAGTTGACGATATGTGTATAACATGCTATTGCAGTGTGGATGTTTCTTCAGGCTCACTTTGGCCTCAGGGATGAGAAAGGTTCGAGTACATTTAAAAATCTTCACCAACAAATGCTGGATAATGATACGAAGCACTGGTTACAGCCACCAATAAGTCGTCGACTTGTATTCAACAAGTTTGAGACAAGTATATGATAAGTTTCCAACGTGTTTATGACATTTTACTACAGTTTAGACGCACCCTGGGGGTCAATTTAGCTTTGGATAATCATATGAAACAAAGGGTAGGATTACCAATAAGTCCTCGACTTGTATTCAACACGTTTGTCATAAGTATAAGATAAGTTACTTTAGGGTTTAGAAAGCTGTGTGTACATCTCAAATAATCCTCGTCATCTATACGCCCAGATGCCGTGGTCTGAAAAAACCGAGCCTGGAGAGAGAGTGCCAGATCTCTTGTGGCACTGACTGCACCATTACGTCCTGGAGCGAGTGGTCACCTTGCTTGACCCCTGACCCTTGCCCTATAGGTGAGAAATTCATTAACTTTTGATCATCCTCGTGTCTACTGATTCAGCATGATTCCTTCTCTCCTCTCTCTCTCTCTCTCTCTCTCTCTCTCGAAAGCTAGACAAAATCATTAGCAGGACACTGTGAATGAACAGTGCAACCTGCTCCTAGAGATAAGTGAGCACGCGATGTCTCCTCGGATGGACTAACAAAGCTTTGAGACATGTTAATCCTTGTAACTCCTTGTAACTCTCTCTCTCTCTCTCTCCGCAATGTAATATATATATATATATATACTATATATATATATGTGTATATATATATGTATATATATATATATATAACATATATAATATATATATAGTTTATATATATATATATATATATTATATATATATATATATATATATATACTAATATACAAACATATATTTATTTATAGGGTAATAATTTTCTTTCATTATTAATATAATAATGATTCAGAGGTTATATCTGCCCTGTAACTTATACTAATCTTCCAACACATAAAAGTAACCATAGCAACTCCACAGAAACATCAACTTGAAAACCTTCGCGAGTAATTAAGACCGATGTCAACCGTAGCCTGAAGATATCAATTAGTCAAACGCACATTATATTTAGAACATATCAAGTGTAATTCGTCATAATGTTCATATTTACTCATAGTGTCACTGACTAAGTATTGTGAAATTCATTTAAAATGAGTTTTCTAATGAATAGACTTTATGGGAATGAAATTTTGTGCGTTCGTTTATTTTTGTTGCAGTTTTATCCTTATGAGTAATATGATTTTTTTATACTTCATTGTAATTTCTTTAGTTCTATTTTTCTCTCTCCTCACTATTACTGTAAAATTGTATACCAGCTGATACTTATCATTTAGAAATTACAGTGAATTAACATCTAGTCTCATTCATTGACTGTTATAATCACCATAATTAATGCTGCCTTCGTGTGCAGAAACCACAATTATTTCAATATTTTTATCATTTTTTCCATGGTATACCCTTCACGACCACAGATGGTGTGCTGATATCCTCCGTGCAACGTCGGTGGAGGAGGGTCCTTGTATCTCCCTCGGAGGGCGGCAAGCCATGCCCGCCCTTGGAGGAAGAGAGGGAGTGCGCCCACGCCCCCGTGACTTGCACGAGACACCACTGGAAGACGGGAAAGTGGTCTTCTTGCATGTTGGCTATGGGCTCGGGTTGCGGGGCCGGCTACCGGGTCAGAAGTAAGTTACTGTTTGGTTTCAGGTGAGTGGCTCAGTGTGTGAGCGTGGCAGTTTCTCTGCGGTGAGTGGCCTAATGTGAGGATGTGGCAGTGACTATTGGGTTGTTTTTTGTACTCTAGAGCCATCCACTATTAAAAAAAAGGCTTAATCGTGTTAACCTTAGTAAATGCATTTTATTCTGATAATATTTACCTTTAGGTGACCAATGGTTTCTTTGTGGTAGGTAGCTTGTTACTGTATGGTTTCAGGTGAGGGGCTTAGTGTTTGAGCGTGGCAGTTTCTCTGCGGTGAGAGGCTTTAAATGTGTGATTGATGCAGTGACTATAGAGTTGTTTTTATACTCTAGAGCCATCCCTCGTTAAGGAAAATGTGTAAAACTTATTAATCTTTATAAAACTTCATTTTATTCAGATAATATTTCTCTGTAGTGAGTGTCTTCATGTGTAAATGAGGAAGTGACTTGGTTTTACACTCTGGAGCCATTCCCTGTTAAGGAAAGCAGCCTGATGTTACAAAAAAAAAAAATGCTCAAATTAGATTATTTTTACTTTTAGGTGTCGAATGCGTCGACACCATGGGAAGGTCCGTCGAGTCCAGCTTCTGCCTCATGAGTGACACCCTGGTGCCATCCAGCAGCGAAGAGTGCCAGGTATGGTGCCAGGACAACTGTGTGACCTCGTCTTGGTCCCCCTGGGTGCCCTGCCCAGCTCAGTGTAGCCACACCTCTTACAGAAGCCGAGAGCTCTTGGGTGAGTTCTTGTCGCGTTTTGGTGATGCATTCCTAAGTCTTTGGCTTGTGTTCCATTCTATTTATTAATATTTTTTCCGTCATTTTTACTATCATTTTTCATATTTGAACTTTTATTGTTTTTATTTTTATTTTGCATTATTATCATATAAATATATATCATTAAAATTAAATCAATTTCTTCTCTCCGTTTTTAGACTTTTATTAAGTCGTTTATTGCTATGTTTATCGGTGTTTATCTAGTTCCTTTCTCTGTTTGGTGCTTCATTTCCCAAGAGAACTATTAAAACCATTCTCTTATCTTTGTTTTTTAAAACCTTTCCCCAATCATTCCCTACGGTCTTTATTTATTTCCTTTATCCGTATTTTTATTATTATTCTCACTAGGACATTATTTTGCGCGGAACTTTTGGTCGAATTTTTTTCTCCACTTTTTTTCTCAATGGATCCTCCAGACTTTGGTTTGTGTTCCCTT
>NC_087219.1:35690592-35705592 GCF_015104395.2 Macrobrachium nipponense
TGTGTGTGTAGTGTTTGCGCCTGTTTGTGTGTGTGTGCTCGAGTGTATGTGTGTGTTTTCAGTGTGCTTTTGTGTGTTGTGTGTTTGTGTGTATGGCTTAAATTGTATCTATTTGGGTGCGTGTTTCTGCGTGTTTGAGTGTATTTGTGTGTGTTTGAATATGTGGACGTGTTTTTGTGTGTGATTGTGTTTCTTTGTTGATATGTGTTTGAGTGTGTCTGTGTTTAAGTTGCGTTCGTTCGTGTGTGTGTGCTTTTGCTCCCACTTGTGTGTGTTCTAGAGTGTGTTTTTGTTTGCGTTCATGCGTGTTCTTGAGTGTTTGTGCCTGTGCTCCTTTTTCTGTGTACGTGTATGTTTGATTGTCTTTGTGCCTGTGTGTCTTTTTCCGTGTACGTATATGTTTGATTGTCTTTGTGCCTGTGTGCATTTTTGTGTATATACCTTTGTGCGTACGTGTGCGTGCTTGTGTGTGTATGACTTCGCGTGTACGTGCGGTTGTGTGTGTTGATCACAAGTCCAGTATCATGAAGTAATTCAGAGCAGGCCACTTGGACACGTATCCTCTTTTGCCCGAGGCTTCGAGGGAGAGTTACATCTTCAACGGAGGTTCGTGACCTGGACAGGGCTAAGATTTTGGAGAGTAGCCAAGGAAACTGACGAGAAGAGGATGAATTGAATAAATAAATAAGTAATGAATAAATGGACAATAAAGTCTTTAAGATGTATTGGAGAATAGCCAAGCGAACGGATGAGAGGAGGATGGATTAAATAAATTATAATATAAATAATGAATAAATGGATAATAAGTTATAAAAGCATTGGGGAGTAGCCGAGGAAACCGATGAGAGTAGATGGAGTGAACAAATAATTTAATAATGAATAAATGGATAACAAACTAAGACGTAATTGAGAATAGCCGAGGCAACGGATGAGAGGATGAATTAAATAAATATATAAATATGTAAATAATGAATGAATAATAATAATTTAAGAAGTGAGTGAATAGATGAATGATTTAATGAATGCACCAATGAATGATGAGTAAAAAAAATTAAAATAAATGAATGAATAAATATATCAATAAGTGAATGAATGAATGATCAAATAAATGAACAACTGAATGATCAAACAATGGATAAATAAATGAATAAATGAAACGCATAGTAAATGAAAAAAAAAAAAAAAACTATTTTGTATTCTAATATATTCTGGATTCCTTTTCTCCTCAGGTGGGATCCAAACAAGGTCACGGGCAATCCTCAAGGAGGGCACGAGGCACGAGCAGGGAGAACTCTTCACGTGCCCAGGGCAGCTGTGGGAAACACGGCCGTGCCTCGCGGGTCCCTGTCTCACGTACAAATGGCAGGTGTACAACGGAAGCGTCGAGTGCATTCGTAGCGACGGCACGATAGTCACAGGTGAGTTTTTTTTTTTTTTCTGAGTTCTCGGGTCTGGTGGGGCTGGGGTAGGGGGGTGGATATGGGAGGGGGGATACAGCTTATGAACCAAGAACCGGCAGCCTTGGTTCAGTTCATGCCATGGTTCATAGCCTTTAGGAACAAGTTTTTATTTTTTTAACGGTACACTCATGTTTTTTTTATTTTGATTTCTCGGGCCTGGTGGGGCGGGGGTAGGGTGGTGGATATGGGAGGGGGGAGACAGCTTATGAACCAAGAACTGGTGGCCTTGGTTCAGTTCATGCCACGGTTCATAGCCTTTTGGGGACAATTTTTTTTTAAACGGTACACTCATGTGTGCATAATCCTAAACATACATGATTATTTGCACTTTAGATACTGAATAAATTCACCGTTATTTAGAAATGACACATTCTTAGTTTTAATAACTAGGCTTTGTTTATTTCTGCTGTTAACTATACGTGAGTAGAATAACTTGTTATGGTTGATTATATAAAAAACTATCATTATTTTAAACGGTACACTCATGTGTGTTTTTCTAAACATACATGATTGTTTGTACTTTAGGTACTGAGTTGATTTATATATTAATTCACCGTTACTTAGATATTATACATTTTTATTTGTTATTAACTTTATAAACTAGGCGTTGTATATTTCTGTACTTAACTATATATTAACTTATTTGTTATGGTTGACTATATATAAAAAAAAACTACCACTCTTCTTATAGTGGATCAGTATCGTACAATAAGGTTGAATATGATGTCCCAACTACCTGGTGGAATTTTTAATGAAGAATCCACAGACCATAGTATAAACAGAGACGAAACTTCGTTTTCACTTTTAGCTGACCGCGATTTTTAGTCAGAGGATTCCATACATGGAAAATTCAAATCATTATCGGAATTAACTTAGGAAATAAATATTCAAAACAATAGTATTTGAAACCGCTAAAAGCAAACCAGGTTTGATAATATCCTAGGGCAACAGAACTCAAACCAAGGCATGATCACAAAAAAACTAGATAAATAAAACGAAATATATATTCATAAAAAAACGTTCCAGAAAATAATTCAAAAACAGCCTGAAAAGAAAGAACACATGACAATACCCTTGAGCAAGCATTCAGTTCACTGTATCATAACATTTCACTTATCACTTTAGCTATTCTTTTTTACCGAGGTCTGTAACGCGATGCATTGTGGTATGGAAACAATATTCAAGATTCGGTCCCACAAAGGATCTGCATTTATTTTATGCGAGATTTACCTTGAATCATTTTTTTTTCTCTAATATTTCCGGTTTTGGGTAGGAATGTAATTCCGGTTTTGCTGTGGAAAGAGATGACATTTAATGTTGTGTATTTGCGGTTGGGGAATATTGTAGAGAACATTATTTAAAACGTTAAATCTTAGAAACGCGTATATATACATACATACATATATATAAACTTTTTTGCGTGTATATATATGTAGTTTCCATATATAATGTATCCTTATATATAGTATATATATACATATATATGAATATATACATATATATATATAGTATATTATATATATATATAGATATATATATATATATATATATATTATATATATATATATTATATATATACTTGGAGTCAAAATAAACCCATCTGTACCACAATAACTAACTGCTAAGTCTGCAACGTATGGACATCATATGATCATATTGTCAAAAATTCAAACGTTCCTTTTATTATACTCTTCGAATGAACTTGGCAACAAATCCTGTAATGTCAAATTCACCTCACTTTGAACATAATATCCAACCGAAAATAATTAAACATGATGAGTGTTTCGAACCTGCTCCTTCTAAGTTCATCAGAAAGGCGATAGGTGACTTTTCCACTTGGCTATCATCAAATATCTACTAGTTATAAAGTTGGCTATCACGCTGCACATATAGGTTAACTTGGAATACATAAAAAAGAACCCAAGTATATACGAATTCGTAGAGCACAAACGAAATCGACTATATTTACGACAGCTAATCTGATGTGTCATTGGCTGACATTCAGAATTATCTAAATGCCAGTGTCCCCTCGAGACGGAGTTTAAACTATATAAAACACTACTTATTATATTTTATTTATTGGAAAACATCTTTTTCAGAGATTTAATGCGTTTACGTTTTATTTGATATTATGTTTAATATTGATATATCTGCTGGGGTTTCTGAGTTACTCTTCAATATTACAGTATAACCTTTGAATTATATGGAATCTTAATCAGAATAGCAACCGTTTTTTCGACCTTTTATGAATATCTATATCATTAATAATAATAATAATAATAATAATAATAATAATAATAATAATAATAAATAAACATTATATATTATTATTATCATCATGATAATGACCAAGTGAACATAAGAACGCAGCCCTTGCTACCATCTTCATAATAATAATTAATTAATAATAATAATGTAAATTATAAAAAAGTTACTTTTCAATATTAAAGTATAACCTTTGAATTATATAGAATCTTAATCAGAATAGCAACGGGTTTTCGATCTTTTATGAATATTAAATTATGATTGATAATAATAATAATAATAATAATAATAATAATAATAATAATAATAATAATAATAATAATAATAATTAATAATAATAACGATAAATTATTATTATTATTATTATTATTATTAATTATTATTATTATTATTATGATAAATGACCAAGTCAAAATAAGAACAGACGGCTAGGCCTACTATCATCATCATCATCATCATCATCATCATCATCATCATCATAATAATAATAATAATAATAATAATAATAATAATAATAATAATAATAATTATTATTATTATTATTATTATTATTATTATTATTATTATTATTATTATTATTATAACCTCATTTACCCAAGAGACTGTCATCATTACAAATGAAGTATTTAACTGATAAATAATAAAGCAAGCCATACGAACGTGGTCCTTGGTATAATAATAATAATAATAATAATAATAATAAGTTACTTTTCAAATTTAAAGTATGACCTTTCAATTATATGGAAGCTTAATCAGAATAGCAACTGTTTTTCGATCTTTTATGAATGATAATAATAATAATAATAATAATAATAATAATAATAATAATAATAATAATAATAATAACCCCTTCCTCCCAATGCCTCCCACCTTCAGGAGGGTGTGAAAACGAGCCCAAGCCCTGCGTTCCCGAATGCAATGTGGGCGGATCGGTGTGTTCCTCGAAGGGCGTCTGCGTCTGCAGGGCAGGACTGCGGGCGAGGTACGCGGAGACGCCCAAGTACCGGCTGCGGGCGTGCACGCCCATCCTAAACCTGACATCTCTTCCTCAGCCGCTCTCTGAAGCGAAGTATTTGCCAGGTAGGATGTTACGAGAGAGAGAGGAGAGAGAGAGAAACTGTGACGAAAAATATACATATATGAAAGTACCCTGTTTATTTATAAGTTCAAACAAACATATAAAGCATTGTTGCAGAGAAATAATACCACTCTCTTCTAATTTATTCATTATCTCCATCATTAATTAAAACAAGCCAAGTGTAGCACGAGTCTTGAAATAGAGATAAAAACCCACAATTATGTATAGGTACAAATATATGAAAAAATAAATCCAAACTGGTTCATTTTTAAATGTATTTGTACCTATGCATAACAGTGGATAAGATTCTCCATATCCAATCATTGTCAACTATAGTTAATCTCCTAGTAACTGTATCTCAGATATTTTTTGTTTCATCAACATGTCTAGTTATCTATCAGTTACAAATTTTCGTTGTGTGTACTTTGTAATTGGTGAAAAGGTCTTTTTATCTATTCATTATTTAAGCTCTCATTATTTTTGTCTCTTTTTATCTGCAGAAGACATCAACTTCTGGATGTTCGCCATGATTGGCGTAGGAAGCGCTTTCTTGGTATTTGTTGTCATGTCCATGTATTTGCTGTGGTAAGTACTTTGTTTGGAACCACTACTTGTACTACTGCTACTACTAATACAACACATACATTCACACACACATATATATAGAAATATATAGCACACACACACACACACACACACACATATATATATATATATATATATATATATATATAATATACTATTATAGTATATATATGTATATATATATATATATTATATATAGAATATGATATAGTAGTATACATTATATATATATATATATGTATATATATATGTATATATATATATATATACATATATATACTATATATATATATATATATATATATATATATATATGATATATATATATATATTGATTTGATATATTTATACATATATATGTATATTCATTTAACTATAATATTATATATATATATATATATATATATATATATATATAATATATATATATATATGTCAATAAAAGGAGCCCATAAAAACACCATAGAGAGAAAAGTACTATATTTCAGGGACTGCTGTCTCTCTCTTCAGGTATATGAATGGGAAAAGTTTACAGAAAAGGTGGTATTTATACCAAGAGATCCATCCACAGGTAAGCCAATTTAGGTCAACCCCGCTGATAATCTTCCTTTAATCTTCTCAAGCGTTGGTTGAATGAAAACTTTGTTGATCACATCTGAATCCCATGCTCCTTTTAAGATGTTCATTACCTGCCTCTGTTTTCTTAAGGCCGATTCCATCATTTGACTCTTGTACCAGCAGTTGCTACTATAAATTATATGTGACAAATTCCAACTGACCGTCTGTGTTGTATTAATCTCTGGGGAAGTGATTTTCCTATAAATCCGATGTAAGATTGGTCACAGTCCTGGCATGGGATTTAATAAACACCTGTTTCCTTGGGGAATGTCTTTTGTTGGACGTTAATCAGGGATTTGGCTAAGGTGTTTGGGTAAGCAAATGAAAAATGGTTAGATTTTCCGGGGGTCTGAGTCACTGTCTTAATCCTGTCCAGGTGAGGAATTTTTATTTTATTGTTGGGTGTCTCTTTGGTCTTGTTTTGAAAGTGACTCAGACCCTCGGAAAATCTAACCCTTTTCCATTTACTTACCCAAAAACCTTAGCCAAATCCCTGATTAACGTCTAACAAAAGATATTCCCCAAGGAAACAGAGGTTTATCAAATCCCATGCCAGGAATGTGACCAATCTTACATCGGATTTACAGGAAAATCACTTCCCCAGAGATTAATACAACACAAACGTCAGTTAGGTATGGACAACAAAACTCAGATATTTTCAACCATATAAATGAACATAACCATAGAATAAACTGGAATTTGTCACATATGATTTATAGCAGCAACTGCTGGTACAAGAGTCAAATGATGGAATCGGCCTTAATAAAAGAGAGGCAGGTAATGAACATCTCAAAAGGAGCATGGGATTCAGATGTGATTGACAAGGTTTCCATTCAACCAACTCTTAAGAAGATTAATGGAAGATTATCAGCGGAGGTGACCTAAATTGGCTTACCTGTGGATGGATCTCTTGGTATAAATACCACCTTTTCTGTAAACTTTTCTCAGTTCATATACCTGAAGAGTTCGTAGGAAGACAAGCAGTATCTGAAAATATAGTACTTTTTCTCTCTGGTATTTTGGTTGTTTTTATGGCGGGCTCCTTTTATTAGATGGAATTCTGTAGTAACATAACATTTTTACCAGTCAATATATATATATATATATATATATATATATATGTATATGTAATATATGATATATATATATATAAATATATATAGCTGTGTGCATATATATAAAAATACACATGTATATATATAATATATATATATATATATATATATATATGTATATATATAGTTTTCTATATATATATATATATATATATATATATATATATATATATATATATATATATATATGTATATGTATTATATATATAAGTGTATATATATAATATATATATATATATTATATATATATATATATATATATATATAATATTATATACATACATAACATATATATATGTGTATTATATATATATATATATATATATATATATATATATGTGTATATAATTATATTATATATATATATATATATATATAAGTCATATCACATTTCCGTGATTCATACACATTATATCGGAGCTACAATGTCCTTTAATATCTAATTCGCTCTACCTCGAATTAATATATTTTCATATATGCTTAAACTGGAAGGGGAATTTTTTCTCGATAATAGACTTGCCTGGACCTGGGCGCGAACCCATAGAGCCTTTCAAATCCAGGAACGTCAGTGAAGCTTTTACCTCTTTTGGTGGTGTAGTAGGTAAAAGCTTCACTGACGTTCCTGGATTTGAAAGGCTCCATGGGTTCGCGCCCAGGTCCAGGCAAGTTTATTATCGAGAAAACATTCCTCTTCGGTTAAGCATATAGGAAAATATATTAATTCCGAGGTAGAGCAAATTAGATATTAAAGGACATTGTAGCTCGAAATATAAATATATAAATAATAAATATATATAATATATACTATATATTACATATATAATTATATAATATATTAGAATATATACTTATACATTATATATAATAGATCTATATATATATTATATAATATAGATTTAATATATACAATACCATATAAGTCTATCACATTACCGTGATTCATATACTTATATCGAAACTACAAATGCTTCTTTAATATCTAATTCGCTCTACCTCGGAATTAATATATTTCATATATGCTTAACCGAGGGGAATTATTAAGCGATAATAGAATTGGCCATCGACAGGCGCGAACCCAGCGACCTCCTAATTCCAGGACTGGCAGTGAAGCCTTTCACTGCCAGTCCTGGAATTGGGAGGTCGCTGGTTCGCGCCTGTCGATCGCCAATTCTATTATCGTTTTAATTTAAATTCCCAAAATTCCCCCCCTCGGTTAAGCATATATGAAAAATATATTAATTCCGAGGTAGAGCGAATTAGATATTAAAGGACATTTGTAGTTCGATATATTATATATTATATATATATATATATATAGATATATATAATATATAATATATATATATAATATTTATAACATATATCTGTATAGTGTATATACATATATATATATATATATATATATATATATATATATATATATATATATATATATATATATATATATATATATGACTGGTAAAAGTTCTGTTACAACAGGATTCCATCTAATAAAAGGATCCCATAAAAACATCAAAATATTGGATCCTTTTATTAAATATATATATATATATATATATATATATATATTTATATATATATATATATATATATATATATATATATATATATATATATATGCATATATATTATACACACACACAGTAGAAAACCATCTAGAAGAAAGCAAACGAGCATAAAAACACGATCATGCAAAGTGGAAGGTCAAAACCTCATCCAGTTGGTTAATTATAGTTTACTTGTCTTCCAGTTCAGGAATTTTCCCCCTCTGTAATGAATTAAGTTGGAGTGCGTTATTAATTACGCTCTTCAACGTCCTTATAAATGTCGGTAATTATTTGTTACACTGATTTTGCCTGTTGCTCTGACGCTGTTTACATTTTATCGCTACTTTAGCTGTATTACATTTCTTTTAGCATATTTCTTTGTAAGTATAGGCATGACCTCATATGGGTGCTATCATTTAATAATAATGATAATAATAATAATAATAATAATAATAATAATAATAATAATAATAATAAACTATTATTATTATTATCATTACTACTACTACTACTACTACTACTACTACTACTACTACTATTACTAATAATAATATTATTATTAATAGTATTATAATAATAATAATAATAATTATTATTATTAAATGATAGCACCCACATACAGGCATGCCTATACTTACAAAACAATATCCTAATAGAAAAGTAATATCGCTAAAGTAGCGATAAATTGTTAAGTGTTATTTTTACTAATATTATCATCTCTTGTTCATTATTTATTTATCCATTTCGACTTATTATGCAAACGAGCTAATATTATCGTTTTTATTCCATTAACATTATCAAGCACACAATAATAATAATAATAATAATATAATGTATAATAACTACACAAAAATATACTTATTTTTATATGCAGTCCCAAATATATTTTGCCTACTAAGGCAAACACAAAAATCACAAACATTTAATTCCGAATTTACGATGTTTTTTTTTTAAGCAATTCATGAAATGACGCAATTATGGTAATCGGGCTTAATATGTAAAATATAAATATGAACATGGATTAACATCAAATTTTATATTTTTATAAATTCTGTAAAGAGCGCTGATTTTTGAAAATAAACAAGTTTGTGATGTTGTTTGATAGCATATATTTTTTCATAACAAGAGTAATAGTCATATTTGTAATATTATGTAATTATCGGGTCAAATATCTTGTTATTTCTAAAATCGTATTAAATTTAATTTTCCCTTCCTGAAGTGGCACGGGAAATTCTCTCTCTCTCTCTCTCTCTCTCTCTCTCTCTCTAATTTTCTAATTGTATGCATAATATATATATATATAATATATATATATAATATATATATATATATATATATATATATATATATGCATACAATTAATTTACATACATCCATTCATACATATATATTTATAAACAAAATCCACGAAGGAGACAGAAAGGTTTACAAAGAAGACTCGTATAAATGACCGAAGAGGATTGCAAACGAAAAAAATATGTACCTGAAACCCAACACAAGTGAAGAATTAGTAGACTTACCAAAACAGGGTTAAGAGGGATTACAAATGATTAGGCTCAACAGCTCGGGAGCAGGAACAAACCAATTAAAAGTTTTTATAAAGAAGGTAAGATTCATTTATACATACATACATCTATATATTTTCATTATTTATTTTCTTTTGCAGCCAAAGCCCGAGAGAACCAGAGATCACTCCCTCCTCTGACCATCAGACGCCAGAAGACGTTACGTCATCGCCCTGTCTGAATCTGCTAAAAGAAAAAAAAAGAAAAAAAACAAGAGGAGGGCGTTTGCGTCGTACGCGTTGTTTGTTCGTTCTTTCGTGCGATTGTTGATAATGCAAAACCAGAAGAAAAAGAAGAAGAAGAAGGTGATAAAGAAGAAGAAGCGTGTTGCATCACATTTCCAGATTCATCGCATGGTGTCCATATAGTGTACATATATATACATATATATATATATATATATATATATAGATATATATCATATATATATATATATATATATATATATATATATATATATATATATATATATATATATATATATATATATATATATATATATATATATATATATACTATATATACTTATACTATATATATATATATATATATATATATATATATATATATATATATATATATATATATATATATATATATACTATATATATATATATATATATATATATATATATATATATGGATATATATATATATATATATATATATATATATATATATATATGTATATATATATATAAATATATATATATATATATATATATATATATATATATATATATATATATATATATATATATATATATATATATATATATATATATATATTATATATATATATATATATATATATATATATATATATATACGTATATATATATATATATATCTAATAAAAGGAGCCCATAAAACACCAAAATATAGAGAAAAAAGTACTATATTTCAGAGACTGCTGTCTCCCTCTTCAGGTAGATGAATGAGAAAAGTTTACAGAAAAGGTGGTATTTATACCAAGAGGGTCCATCCACAAACAAGCCAATTTTAAAGTGACACCCCGCTGATAATCTTCCTTTAATTCTTCTTAAGGGTTGGTTGAATGAAGAGGTTGTCGATCGTGTCCGAAATCCATGCTCCTTTTGAGATGTTCATTACCTGCCTTCTCGTTTTATTAAGGCCGATTCCATCATTTGACTCTTGTACCGGCAGTTGCTGCTATAAATAATAGTACTTTTTTTCTCTAATAATTTGGTGTTTTTATGGGCTCTTTTATTAGATGGAATTCTGTTGTTACAGAACATTGTTACCAGTCATATAGATATCATATATATATATATATATATATTATATATATATATATAATATATATATATATAGATATATACTATTATATATTATATAGTATATATATATATATATATATATATATATATATATATATATATATATATATATATATAGATATATATGATATATCTATATATATATATATATATATATATATATATATAGATATATATATATATATATATATATATATAATATATATCTATATATCTATCTATATAGATAGATATATATATATATATATACGATAGATATAGATATTATATATATATATATATATATATATATATATATATCTATATCTATCTATATATATATATAATATATATCTATATCATATATATATATATATATATATATATATATATGTATATATATATATATACATATATATATTTATATATCTATATCTATATCTACTATCTCTATGCTATATATAATATATATATATATATATATATATATATATATATATATATATATATATAATATATATATATATATATATATATATATATACTGGCGCTTTATGTCTCGATTGCTAAAGGGATCTTCTCATCGTCCGGAGCGAGAACTATTAATCAACTAATTTTTTTAAACTCTTCGAGTGGTGTGCTACACTTATATAAGTTACTGGAAGAGTGATCATAAATCATCTATCATAGTTTTGTGGCTCCCAAAGCGATAAAAAGTGAGATGATAAAGTGATGATGAAATCATAATGATATCTTCAAAAATATAATGAAAAACAAATTCTTATTGATGGTGTGATTGTAATGGTAATAATAAAAGAATAATGAGGATACTTGCAAAACTACTGAACACGAGAATGATGTTGAATCACTGAAATAATGAACAAATACATTTATCTTTCCACACGTGTGTTTCACAGAAGCAAAAGGGAAATGTGATGATGATGATGATGAACGTATAATGAAGATACTTGCACAAAATACTGACGAAGAGAATGATGTAGAATCACTGAAATAAGGAATAAACACATTCCACAGCTGACACGTAACCTTAAGCAAGTGTTTCGTAATCCACGATATTGAAAAGTGAAGGAGATTCAGAACCGGATCAGTTTTGTAACTGAGGTTTATGTAATCCTCCAAAGAATGAGATATTTCAAAAGGTTTTTGTGTGTGTGTGTGTTTTCCACCGAAAGTGACGAGGAACGTGAAGGTGAAAGTAAAAAAAATTATAGTGTTTAAAAAGAGGCACAGGAGGAGAAAGGACTCATTTGGAACTTGTTGCAGGAAACGAGAATGGTAAGTTTAAGTGTCGAAGAAGGAAGGGAATGGAAGACATTATTTATTAAGTAAATAAATGAAGGAAGGACGAAAAGTTGCAATGGATAAAGCCAGTTTTTAACTTTTGCCTTTTTATTTTTGTTTTAATCATCTACTTATCATTATTCATTGTTTTCTTACGCATATGAATCGGGAATAAAATTCTCTCTCTCTCTCTCTCTCTCTTCTCTCTCTCTATCTCTCTCTCTCTCTTCTCCTCTCTCTCTCTCTCCTATTCTCTCTCTCTCTCTCTCCTTTATAATATAATATAATAATATATATAATATCTTATGTATAATATATAATATATATATATAATATATATATATATATAGAATGACCATTATCGATATATATATTATATATATATATATATCATAAACCTCTTATATATATGTATATATATTACACCATATAGAATATATATTATACTATAAGATATATATATATATATATTAATATATACATACATAATATAGAATATATATATAATAACTTATATATATATATTATATATAGTCACGAAGCTATACACAATGAATTGTTGAAATACATATATGTGAACTTTTCACCACTTTCCTGTCTAGACAGTTAAGGAACCTCCCAACAGCAAACGATTCCTGTCTTTAAAAAAATCTGGGTAGGTGAGAAATTAAATTCCATCCAACAACATTTATTATTTTTTCGTAGGAATGTTTTTTTTCTTTTCAACGAAATGCTCAAAAAAGCTCGTTGTTTCTTTCGTAGCGTAGACAAAAAATAAAGAAAGAAAATAATATCTCTGTTTTTATCATACACAAATTCATGCATAATGTGTCATGATATAAAGTTTTTTTTTTCAATTCTCTCTCTCTTTTCTCTTTCTATGATATTACTAATAGTCCATTTTTGCTTCAAACTTTTCCCTTTTCCTCCTTTTATTTGATGCATATATATATATATATACATACATATATGCATATATATTCATACACACTCTAATAAATCATCAATCTGTTCTAATGTAACTGAGAAACACTACTGTAAAATAATATTCAGTATCCGGAACACAAGACGATTTTACGGAGAGAATATTTTGATGAAAAACGACTAGCAGTCGTCGACACAACCTTGACCTTTGGGTCACAAGTCGTCCTCATTGACCTTGATACTCCGATGATTTTTGGGTCACAAGTCGTCCTCAGAACACATCATAATCTAGGGTCATAAGTCGACGATATTATTCCCCATAATGTCTGGTCAAGAGTCAACAGAATTTTTAAAACAAAGTGGTCACCATTCGTCAGTATCAATCCTGATTTCTTGTGGTCACTAGTCGTTGTCAGAATTTCTGATACAATAAGGTCACAAACTATCAGTTTTAATCCTTTTTTCTTGTGGTCATAATTCATCTGTATTAAACCTGATTTCTTGTAGTCACAATTCACCTGTATTAAACCTGACTTCTTGTGGTCACCATTCATCAGTACTGAATCTGATTTCTTGTGGTCACAATTCATCTGTATTAAACTTGATTTCTTGTGGTCACAATTCATCTGTATTAAACCTCATTTCTTATGTTCACAATTCCTCAGCAGTAATCCTAATCTCTTCTGGTCATAAATCTGATACAATGTGGTCACAATTCCTCCGCATTAAACCTGATTTCTCGTAGTCCCAAATCACCAAAATCCTGATCCGCTGTAGGTGACAAGTCGCCAACAAAAATTCCTCTAATGTACATTGTGATCTGGAGTGGTCAATAGACATTCTGATACCTAAAGGTTACAAATTGGCCTTCTTTTTTCCAAATATTCTTGCACCCCGAGAAAGGACAGGACTTCTCCCAGCGAACGAAAGCTACTGAAAGCCAACGAAACATTGTGAAAAGTGTCTTTATTCCCAAGGAGAAGGAGAATCAGTATTAGACAGAGTTTATTTACATTGTATCATCTCATTTTCTAAAGTCCACGTTCATATTTGTTGCCATGAGATCCGTGTAAAGGATTTACATATTTATAAAGACATCCCAAGCTATCATATATGTGCTCTGATAAATGTCCTAGACAGATTTATTACATACGACAGTGTAAATACATTTTTTGGCCTTTGTTGAATGTCTTCTTCCATGGTTAGTGAAGCAGTAGTGTCGAATTTAATTGGATGTTATATAATGAAATAAATGTTTTAG
>NC_087219.1:35710592-35725592 GCF_015104395.2 Macrobrachium nipponense
CAAAAAATAAAATTCATAGCAATGGAAATGGTCAGTCGAAGTAGTGGTCTTGAGAACTGACAGCTGAATGTTTCACTCAACAACGACAAGAAGGTTCTGATATTTTATTACTTGTTCTAAAAAACAAATGGAAATAAAAAAATAATCATTTTATGGAAACTGCCTAATAATAAATAGAAATTAGCAATGACTGTTTTTAGGGAAACTGTCCAAGAGCACATGGAAATTTGCAATATATTTTTTTAGGGAAACTGTCGAAGAATAAATGGAAATAAACAATGAATTTTATTTAGGGAAACTGTCCAAGAACACATGAAAATTTGCAATACATCTTTTAGGGGAACTGTCGAAGAATAAATAGAAATTAACAACAAAGTTTTTTAAGGAAACTGTCCGGGAACACTTGGAAATTTGCAATATATTTTTTAGGGAAACAGTCTAAGAATAAATGGAAATTAACAATGAATGATTTAAGGAAACTGTCCAAGAACACATGGAAATTTGCAATACATTTTTAGGGAAACTGTCTAAGAATAAATAGAAATTAACAATGAATTCTTAAGGGAAACTGTCCAAGAACACATGGATAATTGCAACACATTGAAATTTGCGATACATTTTTTGGGGAAACTGTCTAAAAATAAATGGCAACTAACTATGAATTTTTAGGGAAACTGTCCAAGAGCAAATGGAAATTAGGAATACATTTGATAAGGAAACTGTCTAAGAATAAATGGACATTTGCAATAAGATGTTTTTTCGGGCAACTGTCTCAGGAAAAGTGGAAATTAGCAATAATTTTGTGCACAAAAGCCAGTCCCATCTCCATCCGTTTACGCAGCTATGAAAAATGTAAAACCTTTTATTATTGGCACTGTTAAAAAAGACCCGCTGACCTATTTTTAATACCATATAAAAATAACCTGTATAGATACCGTGTTACAAATAGCCTATTATTGATGCTATACGAAAAGATTACCTATTTTTAATACTATGTTAAAAATTACTTATTTTTGATACGTTAAAAATGATCTATTTTTGATACTATGTTAAAAATTACCTAAGTTTGATACTATGTAAAAATGGCCTATTATTGATACTATGTTAACAATTCCATATTTTGGATATTATTGATACTATGTTAACAATTCCATCCTTTTTGGATGATATGTTAAAAATTTCCTATTTTGGATATTAATAGGAATTTTACCTATTTTTTATACCATGTGAAGAATTACCTATTTTCGATACTGTACTAACAATGACCTATTTTTGCAGCCATTGCACAATCTTCATCCGTTAACGCAGGCACGAAAAATATGCAAAACCTCTCATTTCTTTTACTATTAAAAACATTACTTATTCTTTTATATTATGCTAAAAATGACCTATTATTGATACTGTTAAAAATAACCTGTTTTTATACTATGTTAAAAATGATCCATTTTGTATACCGTTAAAAATTACCTAATATTGATACTGTTATAAAAATAAAATTTTTTATACTATATTAGGAATAACTTATTTTTCTTGCTATACTAAAAATAACTTATTTTTCATACTATATAAAAATGGCCTATTATTGATACTTAGAGAAAAATTACCTATGCTCGATACCATGTTGAAACTTACCCATTTTTGTGTAGGTCATTGCACAAAAGCCAGTCCTCTCTCCATGCTAAAAATTAATTATTTTTATAAAATATTAAAAAACATATTTTTGATGTTATATTAAAAATTACCTATTATTGATGCTATATACAAAATTACCTATTTTATTATGCCGTGTGAAAAAGGACCTATTTTTGATACTGTACTAAAAATGACTTATTTTTATACTAATTAAAAATTACCGATTATTTATGCTATATTAAAAATTACCTATTTTTGATGTTATATCAAAGTGACCTACTTTTATACCATATGAAAAATGACCTATTTTCAATACTGTACTAAAAATAACCTATTTTTATACTAGTAAAAAATGACCTATTTTTGATGCTATATCCAAAGTCACCTATGTTTTATACCGTGTGAAAAAAATTACCTATTTTTGTTACTGTACTAAAAATGGCCTATTTTTATACCAGTTAAAAATTACCTATTTTTGATGCTACATCCAAAGCGACCTATATTTCATACCACGTGAAAAATTACCTATTTTGATAGTATCAAAGTTACCTATTTTTGATAATATGTAAAAAAATGCTTATCCTGTGTTAAAAAATGCCCTCGTTAGATACCATGCTTCAAAATGCCCTTTTTAGATACTCTGTTAAAACTGCCTTATTTTCGAAACTATGTGAAAAATGACCTATTTTTGTGAAACTTTAAAATGATCTATTTTTGAACTGTGAAAAATGCCCTATGTTTGAAACTATGTGGAAAATGACCTATTTTTGAAACTGAAAAATTATCTATTTTTGAAACTATGTGGAAAATGACCTATTTTTGCAATTATGTGAAAAATGACCTATTTTTGCAACTGTGAAAAATGACCTATTTTTGAAACTATGTGAAAAATTACATTTTTGAAACTATGTGAAAAATTACCTATTTTTGAAACTGAAAAATTACCTATTTTTGACACAACTAAAAATGACCCGTTTTTGTATCAACGCACAAAAACCAGTCCAATCTCCATCCGTTTACGCAGCCATGGAAAAAAAATATGCAAAACCTCTCCTCTCCTGTGAAAAGTCTCGCAAAATCCACACGACAGCAAAGTCGACTTTTATCAGATGAAGGAAACCAACCTTGAACTTCCACGCGGCTTCGTTTCCTCTGAACAGACTCCGATGTAACCTTTGTTTTTTTATGTTACGTTTCTTTTTCCATTTCACGTTTTGTTTGTTTTTGTTCGAGAACGTTTTGCGTTTCGGGCTCTTTCGTTTGTTGAACGGGCTTGGTTCCTTTGACTATTTTTAACGTTTTGGTTCAAAGGGAGTTGTTGTTTTAATATTACAGTAAAACGCATAACAACTTTTGGAAGGCCATTATGTGTTAAATTACATCAGCCATTTTATAATAATAATAATAATAATAATAATAATAATAATAATAATAATAATAATAATAATAATAATAATAATAATAATTCTACTAAACATATTACCGATGTTAACAATAGTACTGCAGAAGATGGATGCTGGGTACCAACTCAAGAAAAGAGGCAACAGAATTAACCATCTGATGTTCATGGACGACATCAAGCTGTATGGTAAGAGCATCAAGGAAATAGATACCCTAATCCAGACTGTAAGGATTGTATCTGGGGACATCAGGATGGAGTTTGGAATAGAAAAATGCGCCTTAGTCAACATACAAAAGGGCAAAGTAACAAGACTGAAGGATAAAGCTACCAGATGGGACAACATCAAACACATAGATAAGACGGCGGGATACCAGAAAAATAACCTGGGAATAATGGAAGGAGGGGATATAAAACACCAAGAGATGAAGGACACGATCAGGAAAGAATGAATATATGTAGAGACTCAAGGCGATACTCAAGTCAAAACTCAATGCCGGAAATATGATAAAAGCAATAAACACATGGGCAGTGCCATAATCAGTTACAGCGCAGGAATAGTGGAATGGACGAAGGCAGAACTTTGCAGCATAGACCAGAAAACGAGGAAACATATAACAATACACAAAGCACTACACTCAAGAGCAAATACGGACACACTATACATAACACGAAAGGAAGGAAGGAGACGACTACTAAGCATAGAGGACTGCGTCAACATCGAGAACAGAGCACTGGGCCAATATCTGAAAATCAGTGATGGCGAGTGGCTCAAGAGTGCATGGGAAGAAGGACTGATAAAAGTAGACGAAGACCCAGAAATATACAGAGACAGGAGAAAGACAAGCAGAACAGAGGAATGGCATAACAAACCAATGCACGGACAATACATGAGACATTAAAGAACTAGCCAGCGATGACACGTGGCAATGGCTACTGAGGGGAGAGCTAAAGAAGGAAACTGAAGGAATGATAACAGGGGCACAAGCTCAGGCCCTAAGAACCAGATATGTCCATAGAACGATAGATGGAAATAACATCTCTCCCATATGTAGGAAGTGCAATACGAAAAATGAAACAATAAACCACATAGAAAGCGAATGTCCAGCACTTGCACAGAACCAGTACAAAAAGAGGCATGATTCAGTAGCAAAAGCCTTCCACTGGAGCTGTACAAGAAACACCAGCTACCTCGCAGTAATAAGTGGTACTTACACCAACCTGAAGGAGTGATAGAAAACGATCAGGCAAAGATCCTCTGGGACTATGGTATCAGAACAGATAGGGTGATACGTGGAAATAGACCAGACGTGACGTTGATTGACAAAGTCAAGAAGAAAGTATCACTCATTGATGTCGCAATACCATGGGACACCAGAGTTGAAGAGAAAGAGAGGGAAAAAAATGGATAATTATCAAGACCTAAAAATAGAAATAAGAAGGATATGGGATATACCAGTGGAAATTGTACCCATAATCATAGGAGCACTAGGCACGATCCCAAGATCCCTGAAAAGGAATCTAGAAAAACTAGAGGCCGAAGTAGCTCCAGGACTCATGCAGAAGAGTGTGATCCTAGAAACGGCGCACATAGTAAGAAAAGTGATGGACTCCTAAGGAGGCAGGATGCAACCCTGGACCCCACACTATAAATACCACCCAGTCGAATTGGAGGACTGTGATAGAGAAAAAAAATAATAATAGGTGCAAAAGAGGAAAGATAAAAGAAATCTAATAATAATATAATAATAATAATAAGAATAATAATAATAATAATAATAATAATAATAACAACAACAAAAGTGAAAACAGAATAAATTTCAATACGAAATCACCTCCAATTCAAACAAAAGGCAGTGAATATTTTTCCAAAAAATTCGCCCAAAATTGGTATCAATTAAGCAAGGCAAAAAAGGACAGGAGTTTTAGTGCAGGAAATGGACATATTCACCGAATATTCCGACCAATTGGTGAAATAAAACCCATCTTTTTCCTCCATATCTAATACTTTTTTTTTCTCTCTCTCTCTCTCTCTCTCTCTCTCTCTCCTCTCTCTCTCTCTCTCTCTCTTCATATGGAGCCATTTCCATTGAAATTTACGAAGAACATTTAATTTTTTAACCGTTTTTTTTCGTACTGGAGAACAATAATCCGTATGTGTGAAAAAACTAGAACATTAGGGCTTGTTACAATAATTATTTTGAATGGGGGTACGATTTTCTCGTTTCTAGTTTACTGCTGGAAGCTATTATCAGATTTTTACGGATGCATACATAACTATACATAAATACATACACACATATATGTTACATGCATACACATATACATACACACACGTATATATATATATATTATATATATATATATCTATATATATACTATATTGATTTGTATATATATATATATATATAATATTATATATAAATATATATATATATATATTGTTTGTATGTAGTATGTATGTTTATATCTCTCGTCTTTCCCAAACGTAATAATCTCAATATATATTCAAGTCAAAAACCTCTCTCTCTCTCTCTCTCTCTCTCTCTCTCTCTCTCTCTCTCTCAGGTACTTAATAAAACTCATAAGATCCAGAGCCATTAGCAAATCGGAAAAACGGTGCCTTGAATAACTAAGACATAAACTTCTCATTGTGTAAAGTCTTTAAGAATTTCATTAAAGGTTTCAGATATACCAATATCACGTTAACCATTCTTTTTTATGCTTAGGCAATAATTAACGTGAATAGTCTCTCTAAAAATAAAGGCTTTTTTGACCAGGTGTCCTTCGGTATAGAATCTTATAGAGCTTTTACATATAATGGATTGTAATTAAGTTTAACTATTTCTTAATCTGCGAAGAATGCGTGGGTATGGTTATAAGGCAAAATGTAATCCTAAGTTACGTATTGTGAATATCTAGTTTCAAGAATTACTATTATTTTTTTCTCTATCATAGTCATTCTATTCGACTGGGTCCAATTTATAGCGTGGGATTCCAGGTTACATCCTGCCTCCTTAGAAGTCCATCACTTTTCCCACTATGTGAGCTGTTTCCAGGGGCACACTCTTCTGCATGAGTCCTGGAGCTACTTCGGCATCAAATTTTTCCAGGTTCCTTTTTAGGGATCCTATGATTATGGGTACAATTTCCACTGGCATATCCCATATCCTGCTTATTTCTATTCTCAGGTCTTGATACTTATCAATCTTTTCTCTCTCTTTCTCTTTTACTCTAGTGTCCCAAGGTATTGCAACATTATTATTATTATTATTATTATTATTATTATTATTATTATTATTATTATTTAATTTTTTTTTGGTCTATCACAGTCCTCCAATTCGGCTGGGTGGTAATTATAATGTGGGGTTCCGGGTTGCATCCTGCCTCCTTAGGAGTTCATCACTTTTCTTACTATGTGCGCCGTTTCTAGGATCACACTCTTCGCATGATGTCTGGAGCTACTTCAGCCTATAGTTTTTCTAGATTCCTTTTCAGTGATCTTGAGATCGTGCCTAGTATTCCTATGATTATGGGTACAATTTCCACTGGCATATCCCATATCCTTCTTATTTCTTTTTTCTGGTCTTGATACTTATCCATTTTTCCCTCTCTTTCTCTTCAACTCTGGTGTCCCATGGTATTGCGACATCAATGAGTGATACTTTCTTCTTGATTTTGTCAATCAACGTCACGTCTGGTCTATTTGCTCGTATCACCATATCTGTTCTGTTCTGATACCATAGTCCCAGAGGATCTTTGCCTGATCGTTTTCTATCACTCCCTCAGGTTGGTGCTCGTACCACTCATTACTGCAAGGTAGCTGATGTTTCTTGCACAGGCTCCAGTGGAGGGTTTTTGCCACTGAATCATGCCTCTTTTTGTACTGGTTCTGTGCAAGTGCCGGACATTCGCTTGCTATGTGGTTTATGGTTTCATTTTTCGTATTGCACTTCCTATATATGGGAGAGTGTTATTTCCATCTATTGTTCTTTGAACATATCTGGTTCTTAGGGCCTGATCTTGTGCCGCTGTTATCATTCTTTCAGTTTCCTTCTTTAGCTCTCCCCTCTGTAGCCTGCCATGTGTCGTCACTGGCTAGTTCTTTAGTCTGTCTCATGTATTGTCCGTGCATTGGTTTGTTTTGCCAGTCCTCTGTTCTGTCTGTCATTCTCCTGTCTCTGTATATTTCTATTATTATTATTATTATTATTATTATTATTATTATTATTATTATTATTATTATTATTATTATTATTATTATTATTATTATTATTATTATTATTATTGAAGAAATAATAATACCCATTTCTGGATTGTAAATGTTGGTTATATTGTTAAAAATGCATTTGAAATAAGAGAGCTTTGTACGATCACTGTGAATTAAATTAATGGACAAAACACCAAAGAAAAATCTCTTTTACCCCTTAACTTTGAAGGCTTGATTGTTTTTTTCGTAGTCTTCATTAACATTCCCATTATTACAATCACCACCATGATTATTCTAACATTAATTTACAAAGCGAAAGGTTCACCTTATAGAAAAAAATTATAATCGAAATAAATATGTTAATAGCATAAAAGATAAAAGATCTCATTGGTCATTACATAGATATGCTAATGACACAAAAGATATAAGTCCGCATAGGTCATTACTTAAATAAAAATCTCCGACTATATTACTCGATTACGGTTTTAGAATTTGTTTATGTTTGTTGTTTTAGCTGAGAGAGATTGCTTCTTAATAATAATAAATAATAATAATAATAATAATAATAATAATAATGGAATAATAATGAACTTTTAGGCTACATAAGTATAACAATTTCTTATATGCTTCGCAATTTCCTGCGTATTTGATTAATAATAATAATAATAATAATAATAATAATAATAATAATAATAATAATAATAATAATATCAACATATCTCAGATTGCCTAAGCAAAGACCCAGCCTATTCCCCGGACAGCCATCAAAAGTATGAATAAAAGAACCTTTCGGGTCATCCTGCCAAGTAAGCCATTGAAGAAAAGTCGAGTCCATTTGTCCTTGATCCCAGGAAGGGGCAATAAAGGGTCCTGGAAGAAAGTCCTTTGTACCCAAATGGGTCATGTCATTCTTGCTGACGACTTCGATCACTCATCGCGGGGAATTGGATGTCCTTTGTAATTCGCCCTCAAACGAGGTCCTTCTTTTTCTGTTGCTTCCTTCTGTGGGTTGGATTCTGGGCTGGCTGGATAATTAAAGTCTTTTTTGAAGAGACGGTTTTTATTTTAATCTGGAAAAAAAGAGAGACTAATTTCATCTTACGAGGTAATGTATCGTCCTTCTGGGGTTAGGATCATGGGCTTTCTGGATAATTAATTCTTTTTCGAGAAGTGAGCTTTTTTGGCCCTGGGAAAAATGCTCCAACATTTACAAATGACTGATTTCATCTTATGAGGTACTGCATCGCGCTTCTGTGGTTAGACACTGATTTCTGAATAAAAATTCATTTTTCCAAGGGTTTTTTTTTGGGCCCGAATATACTCGTTTTATTTCAAGAGGTGTGGGCTTTATTTGCCTGGAAAAAGTTACACCATTTACCAAGTTGATAGTGGTTAGGATCCTGTGGTTTCTGAATAATTAAACTTGTTTTTAAAGGGTGGTTTTTGTTTTGGCCTTTATCGTCCTTCTGTGGTTAGGATCTTGGGCTGTCTGAATAATTAAACTTTTTTTTCGAAGAGGTGAGTTTTTTTTTTCTAGAGAAAAAGCTACAGCATTTAAAGAAAGAACGATTCTATCTTGCTAGCCACTGTATCGTCCTTCTGTGGTTAGGGCTCTGCGAGTTCTGTATAATTAAACTTGTTTTCTTCAACGAGTTGGTTTTTTGGGCCAGGAAAACACCTCCAACATTTACAGAACGATTGATTTTACCTTCTGAGGGTAGGATTTTATTATGCATAATTAATTTTTTTTAGGAGGTGGGTTTTTAGTCTGTGAAATAAGTTCCAGGACCCTGTGGCTCATGACTAGTTGAAACTTGTTTTTATTTTTCTCAAGAGGTGAAATTTATTGGCGCTGACATAAACATCTACATCATTCACAATGTTGATTGTGGTAGGAACTTCTACTTTCTAAATAATTAAAACTCATTTTAAGACGACATTTTTTTGCATAGAAAAAAGCGCATACATTTACTAAGTTGATTCCATTTTCTGAGGCAATGACTAGATTTATCTAAATTCTCAATGGAATAATATTCACATATTTTTTAAAGATTTATTCTCTCTTTTTTTGCCTGGAAAAAACTAAACTAGAGTTACGTAAATTTTCAATTGAAACTAAACTTGTTTTTTTTTCAAGAGGTTAGTTATTTTGCCTGAAAAACCACTTGACATTTATAGAAAAGCTGACTCCACCTTTAGAAGCCCTTGCAAAAGCTGATGTAAATTCTCAGTGGAAAATCATTTTTATTGGAACTTGAACGGTTTTTAATTACATTAGAATGAAAACAAAAGTTATCTAAGCAAGAATAGCAGGCAATTAAAACATTGGCTTATTCATTAGTCTGGAATATAAACACGCTAGGTAAATTTAATTGAATGTTTACAAAACCTATTCAGTTACATTAAAAGGAAAGCTACTAATTATCTACACACGAATAAAAGGTAATTAATGCACTGATTTACACGGAAATTGATAAATAACTAATTTCTTTAAAAATGTACAATTAAATTACTTGGAAAATACAAAAAAGACAGAACAATTTCACATGAAGACTAGACGAACTCGCTTAACTCTCGAGTTCGTAATCAACGTACAATTGCTTAATCACTTCCGGATTTTAGCAATGTTTCACTAACGTGCTACATTGTGTGTGTTTCTGAAACACCGTCTTGCTTGCATTGGAATATATTATGCTAATCATAATTAATGAAAGGATTTGGAAATCTGTGACAAATACTGCTTGCAGTGATGATCAGTAAGTGTCAAAGCTTGTTATCTCGTATAACTAATTATAAACATAAACAATTTTATAAACCTAAGAGGATAGTCATTTGTGCCATCTACCGTTTCGGACCCACAAAATCTTGTGTGTTAAGTTTTATTAAAGTATAATTTAATGTCATTACAGAGGAAATGTGGCAAAAAAATTCAAGTTTTAATGAGCATTTTCCAACAATTTCCCTTTTAATTAACACTGTTTCAGTGTGGGATTGATGCACTAATTAAAAAATACTTAGTCTCAGTGGTAAATACTACCAGAGCCACATAATTACATGTAAAGAGTCCGATTAACTTAAAAGTTTATTCCTATCACAGAGAGAATGATGAAATCACTTTAATTTAAATTGGCCTTTTTAATTGCTTCCATTTTTCATTAACTGTATTTTTGTTTACAACCACGATTAATACAAAAACTTTGTCTTTCTCTGGTATATATTACCAGACCCACAAAATTACGTGTAGAAAGTTTAATTCAAATAGTTGTTTCTCATCACAAAACAAATTGTGAAAACTCGTTTTAATTGTTGTTTTCTGACGATTCCCCATTTTCCATTATTTATTAATTTATATATTTACCCTTTCTTTACTAATAACTGATTTCTTCTTCTGTATTTCCTATGATCTTCTGTTATTTCTTACAATTGCACACCATATTCTTTGGAAACTTGAATTACAAGTCAATGGCCCCTTTGGTGGATTGTTTTTAATATGAATAGGGTTTTTTCTTCCCAATAATAATAATAATAATAATAATAATAATAATAATAATAATGATATTGGTAGGTATTCAATTTATATAGTTTTCGCTGTCTGATAACGGATTTTTCAGGGTAACAGTCTTTCCAATAACTCGCCGATGTTTCTCATCTTTGGAAACGAAAGCATTTGTAAATCAGGGTAGATTTATTTCTGATGAAGTCACAACATGTTACAAACGACGAATGTAACTGAAATGTGGGGTTCGTCATGTGTAGAGTGTTCCTGAGCCAGGAGAACATTTTTTGTCTACGAAAGCTGGCCATACACGTACGCGACTGGCATGGGGTTTGTCCTGCCGGGATTAGCGCGCGCTCCAGTCCGCTTGGGTATTGCAAGGGACAACTCCACAGAGGATGAACTCCATATTTCAGTTACCATAGACTAACATGTTTAGTGAATTCGTCAAAATGAAAACTACCCTTATTTGTATGTTCTTTCATCTCCAAGAATGACAAACATCTGCATGTTACTGTCAGACTGCAGTAAACGTGAAAATATCAGCTATCAGAAAGATAGAGAAAACTCTAATATAAGGAACATGGAAAAACTAGATGCCGATGTAGCTCCAGGACTCAAGCAGATGAGAATGGTCCTAGAAACAGCACACAATGATAAAAGTGATGGATTCCTAGGGATGTAGGAAGCAACCGGAACCCCACACTGTAGAAACCACCCAGTCGAATAGGATGACTGTTTGATTGACGAAAAAAAAACAAAGTAAATAATAATAATAATAATAATAATAATAATAATAATAATAATAATAATAATAATAAAAAGAATAATAATAATAATGATGATGATGAGATGATGATGATGAACTAAGGAACCTCCGTAACGAGGCTATAACATTGGCAATTAAAAGCACAGTAGTGTTAAAAATATATTTTTGTTATAATGTTCCAAAATAAACGTTCATAAAGAGAGACTTTTCGGGACACTGCTCCATATCCCTCTACGTCCTTATGTCTATAATAATAATAATAATAATAATAATAATAATAATAATAATAATAATAATAATAATAATAATAATAATAATGTTTCTGTTTTGTTACCAAAACTTCAATCAGAATTAATGCCCACATAAAAACTACCTTTGTCATACCTTCCATTGCATTAAGAAAATATTTCTACAGTTCCACTAAGGCTCTTAAGACACTCCCCTGGTCGAAGCTTCCCTTGTAATATTACCGTACCCTCTTCCTTCAGGATAAATCCAGGTCTAATTGTGCGGACCGAGAGTGTATGATCGGCATAAATTCCATGAATTCCACAAATTCCCAGCGTTTAATTCCCACCTTCCTCTTCCCAATGGCTGGATATGTTCCCTTAAGGGTTCATTCCGGTGATTTATGGAGAGAATTCGAACAATGGCAGTTAATTGTGATGCCGGCGTTATCGTATATCATCCTTGATTACTCGGATAAAATCTCGTTATTGTATTCGCCGATTGAGAGAGAGAGAGAGAGAGAGAGAGAGGACGAGAGAGGAGGAGAGAAGAAGGGGAGTAAGTGCGAGAGAGAGAGAGAGAGAGAGAGAGAGAGCACAATTGCCTCGGTTATGCTATGATTTTCGTTACCTCTATTTTCATCAGCTTTCTCATTCCCTTCTCATTGCATTTTGACCGAGCTCTGAACAGTGTTTGCTTCGTAGGTATTATAGATGATTATGTTTTTATCTATTATAATTTTTTCTACTCTTCTCTCATTGCATTTTGGCTACGATACAAGCGGTTATTGCTTCGTAAATATTCCGAATGAATTTGCATTATTATTTTTATTTCAATTACTACTCTCACTTTCGCATTTTGGTCGAGACATAAGTAGTGTTCGATTCTGATATATCATGAATGATTTTCTATACATTATTCTTACTAGTAATTATTTTTTCTCATAATCTTCTTAATGCATTTTGACCGAGCTCTGAACAGTATACTTGGTTTGTGAATGTTTTTGGAATTATTTTTATCTAATTACTCTACTTTAATTTTACTTCTTTTGCCTCCAGTTTCTAATCCCAGTTTCCCATCATAAATCCAGGATTGCAATCAGTTACTGTTCTTAAATCCAAGATTGTACTTTTAATTTTACGTCTTTTGCCTCCAGTTTCTAATCCCAGTTTTCCATCATAAATCCAGAATTGCAATCAGTTGCTGTTCTTAAATCCAAGATTGTATTCATGAAACGAAAGTAAAAAATAATCGGAAAGATTATTTTTTCTCTCTATTCCATCTATCTTTATTCTCCAGTGTCTCATCACTTCCAATCTACTACCCTCCCTTTTCTTACTCCTATTCCCCTGACTCATATAACCTCCCTTTATACTAGAGAGGTTGTGAGGTTTTCGCTTTCCTCGAGGTTAAGACCCATAAGGGTGGGACTGGGGTTCCTAACCTTTGGATTTCCGCATTCAACTGAAGCAGAATCATGATGGCTCCTTCTTGTACGTAACTTGCTTTCTTCCAGTGGTATTCCCTCGTCCATTAAGCGAAGGAGAATACTGCCTCTTCTGAAATCATTGCTCTCTCTCTCTCTCTCTCTCTCTCTCTCTCTCTCTCTCTCCTTCGTAAAGGTCAATGTGAGTCCCCCCCCTCTCTCTCGATCTCCACCCTCTCTCCTCTTACTCTTCATCTCTCTCCTAAGGATCTCTCTCTCTCTCTCTCTCTCATCTCTCTCCTAAGGATCTCTCTCTCTCTCTCTCTCTCTCTCTCTCTCTCTCTCTCTCTCTCTCTCCAGCATCCTTTTCCCTCAGGTTATTTTATTGGGCTGATTTCTTTCGAAATGTTTTCCTCCCGGATATTTGTGGCCTATGCTGTATCTGGAACATTTAATTTCAGGAGATGGCACGCAAGTTTTGCTTGTTCATGTATGTATGTAGTATGTATGTATGTATGTATGTATGTATATATATATATATATATATATATATATATTATATATATATAGGTATATATCTATATATATATATATATATATATATATATATATAACTATATATATATATATATATATATATATATATATATATATATATATCATAACTAACAGACGATGACTGTTATCATAATATTCTAACCTGATTTATTCCAGACATATTCTCTCTCTCTCTCTCTCTCTCTCTCTCTCTCTCTCTCTCTCTCTCTCTCTCTCTCTTTTCACCCTTGTTTTATCCGTGCAATAAATGGTCCAAGTCCATCATTATTTTTCAAATATTCACCCCATCATTTTCAGCAATATTCTTGGCAATTCCCTTCTTAAAATTCGGTTTCTCCATCACTTATTCGGTGCATCTCACATTCTCCCGTCATTTCCCTATACGTCTTCTCTCTCTCTCTCTCTCTCTCTCTCCTCTCTCTCTCTCTCTCTCTGGATTCTGTCAAAAGATATTACGTTCGTTCCTCCTCTTCGACGATTTTATTACCTCTTCTTTATTTTTCGTTCCTTGTGAGATCTGCTACACCAATAATTTGCTGTCTCGTTAGTCATCTGCTTCCTTCTCCCCCTTTCTTCCTCCGAATGATCAGACTTAATAAACGTTATTTTATCTTTTTTTCTTTGAATAGTTTATTTTTCTTCCCACTTTCTCATACCTTTTTGTTTTCAGATAATATCACCTATTTTTCATCTAAGTCATGAACTTAGTTTTAATTTTTTTTTAACCCTGCCAGGTTACTTCATAAAGTTCACAATATCTTCGTAGATTAACTGTGTCTCTTTTTCCCAGCCCTAATACTGCTATTCTTATGACATCAGCTAATTCAGAGTCTTTTCAAATATGTCTGTCATATCCAGATCAATTGAAACCAAACTAAGACAGATTATTTCTAATCTGTTCATAAACAGAAATACAATACTAGAGAACGATGCAATAGCAAATATGAGAGGCCTTAATCGAAAATTATTGACATACAGAGTCTATATATTAATAATCTTTCGATTATGTTCTATATTACAGACCATTCAGATGGGGAATAAGGATTTCAGTGGAATTATAAACAACCACTGACGTGCTGATCTTGTGATGAGAGGAGCTGAGATAACTATTAATATAAGCTTCAATAACAAGTACCTGAAGAGTACTGCTAGCTACCTGGAACATACGCTACTTTAATAATTTAAGAATAGGTCATAGGTCACATGATATAATCACCAAGAAAATTTGGCTTACAGTTCCCAATTCGCCTAAGCAGTAGCTGCGTTGTTATTGATTTTCTGT
>NC_087219.1:35730592-35735592 GCF_015104395.2 Macrobrachium nipponense
ATGAAAACTTTCTTCAGCACAAGACGCCCTACGCGCGAGCCTCATTAAGAGAGAGAGAGAGAGAGAGAGAGAGAGAGAGAGAGAGAGAGAAGGTTCCTTCTCGTTAGTAGTTGCTGTAAGACTTCCTGTATAGGCTGTAGGACTACTTCCACTGTAGGCTATAAGACTTTCTCTACAGGATATACTGGTCTAGACTCGAGAATCCTTCCAGGATCTGTTCTCTGTCACTATAGAATAGGTTCCTGATCTTATTTACCTACTGCCATGAATTCCTGTTAATATTTTCTCTTTGATTATCAATAATATATACACAAGTCTAAAAAAAATACAGTACTATAAGAGAGGATCGTGCCTCGACCACAGGGAGAAGCTGGTCCCGGGATGGAAGACGGCAAGTTCCCGTAAATTATCGTAGCTAAGAGTAAGATAAAAACAGAATTATACAAATTGCAAAGTTATTATTATTATTATTATTATTATTATTATTATTATTATTATTATTATTATTATTATTATTATTATTATTATTTATTTTCTTTTTTTTCTTTTTGGTCAATCACAGTCCTCCAATTCGACTGGGTGGTATTTATAGTGTGGGGTTCCGGGTTGCATCCTGCCTCCTTAGGAGTCCATCACTTTTCTTACTATGTGAGCCGTTTCTAGGATCATCCTCTTCTTCATGAGTCCTGGACCTACTTCAGCCTCTAGTTTTTCCAGATTCCTTTTCAGGGATCTTAGGATCGTGCCTAGTGTTCCTATGATTATGGGTACAATTTCCACTGGCATATCCCATATCTTCTTATTTCTATTTTCTGGTCTTGACACTTATCCATTTTTTCCCTCTCTTTCTCTTCAACTCTGGTGTCCCATGGTATTGCGACATCAATGGGTGATATTTTCTTCTTGATTTTGTCAATCAACGTCACGTTTGGTCTATTTACTCGTATCACCCTATCTGTTCTGATACCATAGTCCCAGAGGATCTTTGCCTGATCATTTTCTATCACCCCCTCAGGTTGGTGCTCGTACCACTTATTACTGCAAGGTAGCTGGTGTTTCTTGCACAGGCTCCAGTGGAGGGCTTTTGCTACTGAATCATGCCTCTTTTTGTACTGGTTCTGTGCAAGTGCCGGACATTCGCTTGCTATGTGGTATATGATTTCATTTTTCGTATTGCACCTCCTACATATGGGAGAGATGTTATTTCCGTCTATCGTTCTTTGAACATATCTGGTTCTTAGGGCCTGATCTTGTGCCACTGTTATCATTCCTTCAGTTTCCTTCTTTAGCTCTCCCCTCATATGTCATCGCTGGCTAGTTCTTTAGTCTGTCTCATGTATTGTCCGTGCATTGGTTTGTTGTGCCATTCCTCTGTTCTGTTTGTCATTCTCCTGTCTCTGTATATTTCTGGGTAATCGTCTACTTTTATCAGTCCTTCCCATGCACTCTGATGGCGGCTTTCTCGTTGTCGCTTATACTGGCGAGCAACGCAGCAAAGGGCATGGTAAAATTCGGTCGTGTCATTTGGTTTATTATTGCCTATACAATTCTCTCTCTCTCTCTCTCTCTCTCTATCTCTCTCTCTCGCTCTCTCTCTCTCTCTCTCTCTCTCTCTCTCTCTCTCTCTCTCCAACGCGACGTTTTTTCCTGGAGAGGTTCTCTAAACCGTACTCGAGAGCCCGCAACATCACGATATAAGAAGAAGGACTCGCCACTCGAATTCAGTCCCTCAGCAGTCATCGCTTGATAATGTCCTGTGGATCAGTAAGAAACGTCGCGTTGGAGAGAGAGAGAGAGAGAAGAGAGAGAGAGAGAGAGAGAGAGAGAGAATTGTATAGCAATAATAAACCAAATGACTCGACCGAATTTTACCATGCCCTTTGCTGCGTTGCTCGCCAGTATAAGCAGCAACGAGAAAGCCGCCATCAGAAAAATAGAGAAGACTCTCCACAATATTAATAGTGCTGGAGCAGCAATCATTTTTAACATATAATGAATAATAATAATAATAATAATAATAATAATATAATAATAATAATAATAATATAATAATAATAAAGAATAATAATAATAATATGCAGCCAACTAAGAGGGAAGACAACCACCCAGAAATTCCTGAAGCCGAACCAAGTAAGAGACTCTGGGAAAACATATGGAGCAATCCGGTATCACACAACAAACATGCAACATGGCTCCAGGAAGTCAAGGAAGAAGAAACAGGGGGAGAATAAAACAAAGATTCACAGAGATCACGACAGACACAGTCAGACACCACACCAAACGAAGAAAATGCCAAACTGGAAAGCCCCAGGTTCCGATGAAGTCCATGGATACTGGCTCAAAAACTTCAAGGCCCTACACCCACGAATAGCAGAACAACTCCAGCATTGTATCTCAAATCACCAAGCACCCAAGTGGATGACCACAGGAAGGAACATCCTTAGTACAAAAAGACAAGAGTAAGGGAAATATAGCCAGTAACTACAGGCCTATCACCCTGCCTACCAATAATGTGGAAGTTACTAACAGGTATCATCAGTGAAAGGCTATACAACTACCTAGAGGAGACAAACACCATACCCCACCAACAGAAAGGCTGCAGAAGGAAATGTAGGGGCACAAAAGACCAGCTCCTGATAGATAAAATGGTAATGAAGAACAGTAGGAGAAGGAAAACCAACCTAAGCATGGCATGAATAGACTATAAGAAAGCCTTCGACATGATACCACACACATGGCTAATAGAATGCCTGAAAATATATGGGGCAGAGGAAAAAACACCATCAGCTTCCTCAAAAATACAATGCACAACTGGAATACAATACTTACAAGCTCTGGAATAAGACTAGCAGAGGTTAATATCAGGAGAGGGATCTTCCAGGGCGACTCACTGTCCCCACTACTCTTCGTAGTAGCCATGATTTTCCCATGACAAAATACTACAGAAGATGGATGCCAGGTACCAACTCAAGAAAAGAGGCATCAAATCAACCATCTGATGTTCATGGACGACATCAAGCTGTATGGTAAGAGCATCAAGGAAATAGATACCCTAATCCAGACTGTAAGGATTGTATCTGGGGACATCAGGATGGAGTTTGGAATAGAAAAATGCGCCTTAGTCAACATACAAAAAGGCAAAGTAACGAGAACTGAAGGGATAAAGCTACCAGATGGGAGCAACATCAAACACATAGATGAGACAGGATACAAATACCTGGGAATAATGGAAGGAGGGGATATAAAACACCAAGATATGAAGGACACGATCAGGAAAGAATATATGCAGAGACTCAAGGCGATACTCAAGTCAAAACTCAACGCCGGAAATATGATAAAAGCCATAAAACACATGGGCAGTGCCAGTAATCAGATACAGCGCAGGAGTAGTGGAATGGACAAAGGCAGAACTCCGCAGCATAGATCAGAAAACCAGGAAACATATGACAATACACAAAGCACTACACCCAAGAGCAAATACGGACAGACTATACATAACACGAAAGGAAGGAGGGAGAGGACTACTAAGCATAGAGGACTGCGTCAGCATCGAAAACAGAGCACTGAGGCAATATCTGAAAACCAGTGAAGACGAGTGGCTAAAGAGCGCATGGAAGAAGGACTAATAAAAGCAGACGAAGACCCAGAAATATACAGAGACAGGAGAATGGCAGACAGAACAGAGGACTGGCACAACAAACCAATGCACGGACAATACATGAAACAGACTAAAGAACTAGCCAGCGATGACACATGGCAATGGCTATAGAGGGGAGAGCTAAAGAAGGAAACTGAAGGAATGATAACAGCGGCACAAGATCAGGCCCTAAGAACCATATTATATTCAAAGAACGATAGACGGAAATAACATCTCTCCCATATGTAGGAAGTGCAATACGAAAAATGAAACCATAAACCACATAGCAAGCGAATGCCCGGCACTTGCACAGAACCAGTACAAAAAGAGGCATGATTCAGTGGCAAAAGCCCTCCACTGGAACTTGTGCAAGAAACATCATCTACCTTGCAGTAATAAGTGGTACGAGTACCAACCTGAGGGAGTGATAGAAAACGATCAGGCAAAGATCCTGTGGGGCTATGGTATCAGAACGGATAGGGTGATACGTGCAAATAGACCAGACGTGACGTTGATTGACAAAGTCAAGAAGAAAGTATCACTCATTGATGTCGCAATACCATGGGACACCAGAGTTGAAGAGAAAGAGAGGGAAAAAATGGACAAGTATCAAGATCTGAAAATAGAAATAAGAAGAATATGGGATATGCCAGTGGAAATCGTACCCATAATCATAGGAGCACTAGGCACGATCCCAAGATCCCTGAAAAGGAATCTAGAAAAACTAGAGGCTGAAGTAGCTCCAGGACTCATGCAGAAGAGTGTGATCTTAGAAACGGCGCACATAGTAAGAAAAGTGATGGACTCCTAAGGAGGCAGGATGCAACCCGGAACCCCACACTATAAATACCACCCAGTCGCATTGGAGGACTGTGATAGAGCAAAAAAAAAAAAATAATAATAAAAAAAAAAAAATAATAATAATAAAACAATTCTGCAAATGCTCAAAGAACCTTAAACGTTCCCCCCACAAAAAAACATAACAAGAAATAAATACTGGTTTTTATTTATTTCACAAGTGTAATAATAAAAATAATGATAATAATTCCACAAATGCTCAAAGAACCTTTAAACAAAAAAAAAGACCAAAAATATAGCAAGAGAAAAAATACAGTTTTTCGTTTCTTTCACGAGTCATCACGGTGGCTGACCAGAGACTATCGCTGGAACAACAACACAGTCGAGTCCCCAGTGAACAGACGCTCCGGAGTCTGCGGTTAGTATTGTCAGGGATTTCGAAACTCGATGAATATTTTCGCTATTTTCCAGTCTGGTACAACCTTTCTCTTGCTGATGCAACGTAAGGTCCCTTTTCACCCTTCAATGGTTACTTCAGAGCCAATTGAAATGGGTGAAAGCTGGC
>NC_087219.1:35740592-35753092 GCF_015104395.2 Macrobrachium nipponense
TATATATATATATATATACTATATATATATATATCTACGAGGACCTTTTGCCAGCAAAGGAAATATATATTCCTACCAGCAATTTCTGACGGGGCTAAGAAATGAAAACGAATTCTACAAATTTGAGATATGAAAAAGTCTTCTGTGATTATTACATTACCTGAACAACTCATTGTTGTTAGTTCTTAATATAGAATTCAGTGCCATGCAATTCTTCTAATTGTATGTGTTACACTGAAATTTTACCATGAACTGTGGTTTAATTATGTTATTGAATTGTTATTCGGTATCATAGATCTTTTAAGCTTCTGAAACTTAACTATAATAACACGGGCATTTCTGCACTTTACGTTTGTTTAATTGACCTTGTATAATCAATTATTTTAAATAATTTACGCTGACCAAATTAATCTCGAAAAAGAATGTTTTTGAATAGCTATATTATTATTATTATTATTATTATTATTATTATTATTATTATTATTATTATTATTATTATTTTTGTTGTTGTTGTTTTTGTTGTTGTTGTTGTATCAAATATTGTTTTAAGTTATATATATTATTCTATAATGTATTATATTTTATTATATAATTTTTTACAATATTGTAAAATATTAAATTATATTATTATCATACATCACATTATATTTTGAATTATAGCAATTATACTACTTTACTTTATATTTCATTGTATCATATTAATCATATTATTTTAACATATCGCATTACGTTAAATTATAAATTGTATCAAATTAAGTAAAATATTATATCATATTATATATATATATATATATATACATACATAAAAAAATAGCAAATCTATTATATTACATTCATAGGAATAAATCACATACTACCCCGTTTCCACTGGAAAATTCCATTCTTAAAATAACTCAATAAAAGACGAATCTCTTCGCTGAAATCCAAAATAGCATTATTACGGGACAACGAGAGAGAGTACGTCGCCCCTATATTGCTATTCGTAAAGTATTCGGATATTGAATTGCGAGTATCTGGAGAATTCTATAAATATAATACCTCTCGGGGATCTTATGATTCAACAAGATGCCGATCACTTGAGACATCAGGATTTTTTCGGTGTGTGTGTGTATATATATCATATTATATATATATATATATATATATATATATATATATATATATATATTTTATGTATGCTACATATCGCTATATATATATATATATGTATATATATATATATTATATATATATATATATATATATATATATATACATCGAGCTACAAATGTCCTTCAATATCTAATTCGCTCTACCTCGGAATTAATATATTTTCATATATGCTTAACCGAAGGGGAATTTTATAGGCGATAAGAGAATTGTCGGCTCCTGGGCGCGTACCCTTGAAACCATACAAATCCAGAACGACAGTGAAGCTTTTACCTACCCAACCACTGCAAGAGGCTATAAGTTTATGACGTCTCTCACCCTCAAATAACTTTCATGAGCTCAGTTATTCATTGATTTGGAGACAGCATCAACCCACCTCGACCTCGGTAGCGTTGTAGTGCTTTTGACAGCACATAGCCATTATATGGTATATGAATGAGAAAAGTTTACAGAAAAGGTGATATTTATACCAAGAGATACATCCACAGGTAAGCCAATTTAGGTCACCCCCGCTGATAATCTTCCTTTAATCTTCTTAAGCATTGGTTGAATGAAAACCTAGTCGATCACATCTGAATCCCATGCTCCTTTTGAGATGTTCATTACCTGCTTCTTTTTTATTAAGGGCGATTCCGTCGTCTGACTCTTGTACCGGCAGTTGCTGCTTTAAAATATACGTGACAAATTCCAGTTTATTCTATGGTTATGTTCATTTATATGGTTGAAAATAGCTGAGTTCTGTTGTCTTACCTGTGGATGTATCTCTTGGTATAAATGCCACCTTTTCTGTAAATTTTTCTCATGCATATACCTGAAGAGAGAGATAGCAGTCTCTGAAATATAGAACTTTTCTCTCTATATTTTGGTGTTTTTATGGGCTCCTTTTATTAGATGGAATTCTGTTGTAACAGAACATTTTTACCAGTCATATATGTATATATTAAATATATAGTATATATATATATATATATATATATATATATATATATATTCTATCATACAAACCTAACATTTACAACTTTTGCTGACAGATTAGGACTCATTGTGTGTATGCTGTGTGTGTGTGTGTGTCTGTTTGTGTGTGTGTGTGTTACGAGAGAGAGAGAGAGAGAGAGAGAGAGAGAGAGAGAGAGAGAGAGAGAATAGTCAAGAAAGATCAACCACCAGAAACTGTCCGACTGCTTTCCTCCCAGCGAAAAGGGATGAGGAGGAACAGAAGGAATCGAGAGAGAGAGAGAGAGAGAGAGAGAGAGAGAGAGAGAGAGAGAGAATGGAAGTGGAAATTTATAACTCTTGTTTCCAGGATAATTTTAAAATAATCCTTCCATTGGCCATTTTGCCCCAGTGCTCAATTAGCGTGCAATAAAATATTATTTACTCTCCACGAACTCAAGTATGCGTTCTCTAAGTGACTGGATTACAGGCTTACACTCTTTTTCTAGTAGCTTAATGGCTGCTAGGTCATGTACGATAGGACAATAATTTGTTTATTTAGTTATTCATTTACTTATTTATTTACATTTTTGTTTACTGAGACGCAGAATTAATCTTCCTTCTCTTCGTTTGTGTTTTCTTAAGAAGGCATTTCTTCCCTGTGAACTTTGCAGGCAAGATGATAATAATAATAATAATAAATAACAATAATAATAATAATAATAATAATAATAATAATAATAATAATAATAATAATACTGTACTGAGCATGCTACAAGTGACTAACCTTAAATCGAAGAAAAAAATATTAGGATGAAACAATAAAATTTAGAAATAAAAATATGTTAATAACCGGTTAATCAGAAGAAGAAAGACGAGTCTCTCTCTCTCTCTCTCTCTCTCTCTCTCTCTCTCAAATTAGCAACACCTCTTACAAAGGCATGGCTTAAGATTAGATAAATGAATAAAATAAACAGACATTAGGACAAGACAGAATAAAACTTTATATGAAAATATGTCAAGATCTCTGGTTAATCTTGGCGGTAAAAACTTGAAAAGAAGCTTACGAGAGCTCCACCTCCCCTTCCCCCGCCCCACCTCCCAACTCTCTCTCTCTCTCTCTCTCTCTCTCTCTCTCTCTAAAATTAGCAACACCCAACAGCCGCCCACCCCCATCCCCGCTCTTCAGCAACTCATTTCAGCCAAGTTGCAGCTCTCCGCCAAAATCCGAAGTTGCCACTCGACCTCAGCGAAGGAGACTCCTTAGGAACATGTCTACTCGGTCTCTGTGAGTATCCTGTCATCATTACGACCCATCCTTCTTCGAGAACTGGCTACTGAGATTGCCTCACTTCATGGGTTGTGTCTCTTTTTCATTTTGTCTTTATTTATGCATAGTTTTTTTTCGTATTTTTTTCACATTTCTTAAATTGAAATCAGTATATTTTCGCCTTTCGTATTTTTTTTTTTTTATTTTTTTTTTTTTTACCATTGAAGGCACATTTATATTCTATTGTTTATTTTTTCATTTATGCCTAGGTTTTTTTTCGTATTTATTCGCATTTTTTAAGATGAAATTTGTATATTTTCGCCTTTCGGATTTTATTATTAAATTTTTTTACTATTGAAGGCACCATTATATTCTACTGTTTATTTATTTTTTTTATTTATGTATAGGTTTTTTCGTATTTTTTTCACATTTTTAAAATGAAATTTGTATATATTCGCCTTTCGTATTTTTTTTTTTTTACCATTGTAGGCACCATTATATTCTTTTTATTTTTTTTCATTTATGCATAGTTTTTTTCGTATTTTTTTTCACGTTTTTTAAAATGAAATTTGTATATTTTCGCCTTTCGGATTTTATTTACTTATTTTTTTGCCATTGAAGGCCCCATTATATTCTACTGTTTTATTTATTCTATTTATGCATAGATTTTTTTTGGTATTTTATTCACATTTTTAAAAATTAAATTTGTATATTTTCGCATATCTATTTTATAATCATTTTTTTCTAACACTGAAGGCACAATTATATTTCACTGTTTATTTTTTTTAATTTATGCATAGGCTTTTTTATTTTTATTTTTTCACACTTTTTAAAATGAAATTTGCATATTATCGCCTTTCGTGTTTTATTTATTTTTATATTTTTTGCTGTTGAAGGCACCATTATATTCTACTGTTTATTTTTTTGTTTATTTATGCATAGGTTTTTTTCGTATTTTTCACATCTTAAACTGAAATTTGTATATTTTCGCCTTTCGTATTTTAATTTTTTACCATTGAAGGCACCATTATACTCTACTGTCTATTTTTTTCCATTTTTTCATAGACTTCTTTTTTCAAATTATTTGCATGAAGTTTTTATATTTTCGTCTTTTGAATTTATTATTTTTTTACCATTAAAGGCAACTTTTCGCCACTTTCAATTCTCAAATACTCTGTCCGGTGTCTGTTCTATTTTATTTTATTTATTCTGTTTATTTATGCGTAATTTTTTCATTCATAATTACTTCACGTATTATTATTTTATGAAGGTTTGTATATTTCCTCCTTGCGGATTCTATTATATATATATATATATATATATATATATATATATATATATATATAATATATATATATATATATATATTATATATATATATATATATATATATATATATATATATATATATATATGTATATATGATATATATATATATATATATATTATATATATATATATATAACTTACCATAAAGGCAACTTTTCTTTACTTTCAATTCGGGAATGATCTCCTTATCTTGATGGTTGTCATGTGTCTTCATTTATATTCTCACTGATCTTCTTTCTTTCAGTAGGAAAAGGGATCAATAAACATAAATTGGAAATGTACGAAGAGGATCGACCAGTGATACCTTATCGAGCACAGTTTTCTGTTTTATAAAACATGCATGGATGAAATATATTCCTAAATATATCTATCATACGATATGCATTAATGTTTCAGTTTTAAGTATAACCAATCTCCTTTCATATTACATTTAAATTCTCATTTCGGATAAAATGAATATCCACGTATAAATTACGAAAACATTCGATAAATATATTTTCTATTTTTACCTTTGCAGCCGATGCAATGGAAATAAAATATTAAGATATTTTGTGTGGAACTTTTGTTATCAACTGTACCAAAAAAGATCTTATGTTAGATACGGAAATATTGTGATTTTGAAATTTTTGTAAGAATGGAAGCATTGTAATTTTGTGGTTATTAAATCTATCTATCTATCTATCTATCTAACTATCTCTCTATCTATCTACTATCATTTCATATAAATTTTTTTTCTTTAAACATTTTGCACTTACTCTTTTCCCCACAGATGCATTGGAAACAAAATATTAGGATGTTTAGTACGGATTTTTTTATCACATAAAAAAATTGCCAGTTGTCAGATACGAAACTATTGTAATTCTGAGCCTTTTGTAATTATAGAGTTATTCAGTTGTCAGTAAATCTATCTATCTACCTATCTATTTATCTATCTGCTATGTATACCTCAGAAAACATTCGTATACAGCCAAAGATTCTATACATACATTCTACACTTATTCTTTTCTTATACTCACCACGAAAATAAAACACTAACCAATACATCGAAATAGCCCAGATAAACGTAAACTCCCAGGCAGAAATTTGCTGCAAACGACTTCACACTGCTCGATCAGAGTCCATATACTCTCTACTCTCTCTCTCTCTCTCTCTCTCTCTCTCTCGCCGCTGCTGCCCGCGACACATTATATCATAGCTGCGTCAGACACGCGACAGAGACCTGTCGCTCACCCGTCAGACACCTGTCAGATGCCAGTCGGATGAGCATCTGTAAAGGACGGTATTTTTTCTTCTTCTTCTCGAGAGAGTGAGAGTGAGAGAGAGAGGGGCTTAGCAGACCAGCTTTGTGGACCGAGGAAGCTTTCTTTCTCCAGGATGGACGTCAAACGCGGATATTATGGTGATGGCTGCTGGGGAAAAATCTCTCTCTCTCTCTCTCTCTCTCTCTCTCTCTCTCTCTCTCTCTCTCTCTCTCTTATTGAGTATGGGAATTTAGACTGTTTTTTGCAGAAGTTTATCAAGAACTTTTGTCTTAATACACATATAAGTAAATAAATGACTATATATATATATATATATATATATATATATATATATATATATATATATATCTATATATATATATATATATGCTATATATATCTATATATATATATATATATATATATATATATATAGTATATATATATATAGTACATGTGTGTGTACATAATATAAATATGTATACAATAAGTATAAATAAATATAAATTTGCAAGTATGTGAATATATAGTCATTTACACACACACACACACACACACCATATATATATATATTATATATATAATATATATATATATATATATATATATATATATATGGTGTGTGGTGTGGTGTGTGTGTGTTGTGTGTGTGTGTAAAGACGCACGCACACAAACACGCAACCAAACAAACACACAAAGTTGTGTGGAGGTGCACCGTCAAGAACGGCACTTCAATATCTATTGTGTCAGAGTTGTAAACAAGAATCGAGCTTTATACTGATTCTGTAGCTTGCACTTTAGTTATGTTCCCCTTTTAGGGGGAAAGGAGGTTCGTCATTTGTTACAGGGCTGAGAATCAGAGGCATCCCTGTTGTTGTTGTTTAGTGTCGTTGTTGTTGTAGTTTTTTATGGAAGATACTTTTATTACATAAAGGCATATTGTTGCTTTTGTTCTGTTCTTGTTATTGAGGTTATCATTGATATTGCAGGTTGAAGGAAGGCATGTAGAGTCTCATATATATTCATCTGTCTATAACAGTTAGATATCATTACAAATAAATTTCATATAAGGAAAGTTGTAATTACGAAATGTTGGCATAGCGACCTCAATACGTGTGGGGAATGTTGTTGACATTACAACCATAAGATGTGTATGAAATTTTCTTATTACAACCAAATTTTGAGTAGGATATGTTGTAATTGCAACTATAATTTGTGAGGGAATTATTGACATTACTACCAAAAGATGTGCAAGAAATTTTCTAATTACAGCCAGAAATTTTGTAGGAAATGTAATTACAACCACAATTTGTGAAGGATGTTGACATTACAACCAAAAGATGTGTAAGAAATTTTCCAATTACAACCAGATTTTGTGTAGGAAATGTAAGCAACCACAATTTGTGAGGGAAATGTTGACAGTACAACTAAAAGATGTGTAAAAAATTTTCCAACTACCATAATTTGTGTGGGAAATGTTATTGCAACCACAATTTGTGAAGGAAATGTTGACATTAAACCAAAGGATGTATAAGAAATTTTCTAATTACAACCAGAATTTATATAGGATATGTAATTACAACCACAATTTGTGTGGGAAATGTTGACATTACAACCAGAATTTCTGGAGTATTGAAATAACAACTACAATTTGTGTGGAAAATGCTGACGTTACAACCAAAAGATGTGTAAGAAATTTTCCAATTACAATCCAAATTTTTTGTACGAAATGTAATTACAACCACAATGTGGTTAAGAATGTTGACAATACAACCAAAATTTGCCAAAGAAATTTCGACATCATAAGTAAAATCTGTGTTGGAAATGTAATTATTACAACCAAAATTTGTGTTAAAAAACCTGACATTACAAAAAATGCCAGTGGGAAATGTTATAATTAAAATCAAACTTTTTTCTAAGAGAATTTTACATTACAATCAATATTTGCCAAGGAAATGTTGATTTTTATAATATCAAGTAAAATTCATGCTGGAAATGTTACCATTGCAACCAAACTTTGTGCAAGAAAAGTTGACGTTACAACCAACATTTCTGTAGGAAATTTTTATAATTACAACCACAATTTGTGCAAGAAAAGTACAACCAAAATTTAGGCTGGAAATATTGACAGTTGACGAACTTCATGAGAAACTGGGGTCACATTTTTATGCATAAGTTTTCGTACATGCAAGGGACCTCTATTAATTAGGAAATTTTGTGAGCCTTTTACTAAGTGATGTCGAAAATCAATAATGGATGGGGCAAGTTCTCTCTCTCCTCCTTCTCTTTCTCCTTTCTCCTCCTCTCTCTCTCTTCTCTCTCTCTCTCTCTCTCTCTCTATCTCTCTCTCTTTCTCATCTCTCTCGGCTCTCTCATCTTTTGTCATCTCTCTCTCTCTCTCTCGTGGAAAATTATCTTAAATTTGTACTCATAAAGGAATTTCCCAATTTACTGCATGACTAATCAGCACACTATCGTTCTCTCTCTCTCTCTCTCTCTCTCTCTCTCTCTCTCTCTCTCTCTCTCTCTCTCTCTCTCTCTCTCTCTCTCTCTTTGTTGAAAATTATCTAAATTTGCACTTATAAGGAAATTCCCCAATTTATTCCATGACTGATCAGTTCAACTATCAATAAACGATTACAAACGCTTTATGAATAGCTGACACCGTATGAAAATATACCACAAAGGGAGTAAATAATTCTTTACATTAATGGCGTATGCCTACAATGAAAAACAGGTTCCTTTTGACAACAAACAATTACTTAATGTGAATGAATAGCCAAAATTTCTTTTACCAGAAATAAAACAGTACCTATCACCCAAGCCAGGTTGGCTGAGAGTTCACATTAGGACTTGGCCTCAAACTCTCCAGATATACCAAAGTTTATGAATGGAGAGGTTTTGTACCCAGAACGCCCAACTTTATTCAACTCTTTCTTTGTTAGTTCACGATGAATTATCTTTTGAAAATCTGAAACTTGAGAGTCATTTTTAGGGAGATACTATGGGGCCTTTTTATTTTCGCAAAGGGGAGAGAGCCAATTAATAATACTTTTTTATATAAAATGGGAACTTGCATTATTTAATCATCGGCTATGAGGAGCTGAATTTTGCATAGTGGGCGAGAAAAAATTAAATATCCTAAGTATGGAAGGGAAACTTATTTGGCTTTCAAAGTGAGTTTTTTTTTTTTAACATAGACTGGAACCCCATATAGCATAATTTTTCTTCAGAAAGTAAAGCTGAATTTTCTACTAAATATGGGTGCAACCTGATTTTGTTGAAAGGTAGACTGGAACTAAGTTTTGACTAAAGGAAAATGAAACCCCTCAGTCTTAAAACTCATATGGTGCCTTAATTAAACTTAGAAGGAAAAAACTGTTATATTTTTTATAAATAAAAGGGGAGTCTAATCTGACATAAAATGAAGGTTTAAACGTGGTTTAAAATTAGGGGGAGTTTAACTCTAAATTGTTTGACCGTAAAACTGACTGTTATTTAGTGAGGAACGATGCCGGAATTTTAAATCAGACTTAGAAACACACACTTCATTTTGCTTTAAAAATTAAACTAATCTAAATCTTTCTAAATTCAGAAAACCATACGTCATAAGTTAAGCCTAGGATATGCAATGCAGCTACATTTACAGTTTAATTTTGACATATAACTGACAGGATGTTTTCACGGTACGCTCAGATAAACAGAGTATATTTAGGAAATTTACTGACATATTTAAGAAATATAATGACATATTTAGGAAATATACTGACATACTTAGGAAATATACTGACATATTTAGGAAATACACTGATATATTTAGTTAATATACTGACATTCTTAGGATATATACTGACATATTTAGGATATATACTGACATATTTAGGAAATATACTGACATACTTAGGAAATATGACATACATAGGAAATGTACTGACATATTTAGGAAATATACTGACATATTTAGGAAATATAATGACATATTTAGGAAGTATATTGACATATGTAGGAACTATGCTGACATATTTATGATATATGCTGACATACTTACGAAATATACTGACATATTTATGATATATGCTGACATACTTAGGAAATACACTGACATATTTAGGAAATATACTGACATATCTAGAGAAGATGTTACGACGAAACTGAAGTGAATGCAAGCTGTGTGTAAAAGCCTTTCATTATGAGAATCTTAGATTTCACCCAACTGAGGCTAATGCTATTGGGAGACGTGGTACCTCGGGGAATAGAATTCCGTGCAAGGAAGGATAAGTACCACGATGATGTGACTTACTAGCTCAGGCGAGAGGTAACTCAAGTGAATTTCGTCCATAGATATTATGCGCAGAATGGGACAGAATTAGGAGGTATCTGATAGAATCAATAAAGAGTCGAGGAGAAAGGTGTTGTGTTTGACCATGAGGAGAAAATGGAAGACAGTAAGTTGTGAAAAGTCTCAGAAGAAAATGACCTAGAGAATGAAAGGTAATGAGGTGTGTGTTAGGGGTTTAACGCGTTCCTGATGATTTTACTGTGGAACACTGGAAGAAGTTTCCTAAACAAATTTTATAATTTCTATATATATATATATATATATATAATATATATATATATATATATATATATATATATATATATATATATATATGTATATATTATATATATACACACACACATATATATTATATATTATATATATATATATATATATATATATATATATATATAATATAGATATATATATATATATATATATATAAATATATATATATATATATATATATATATATATATAATATATAATATATATAAATATATAATATATATATATATCATATATATATATATATATATATATATATATAAAAATGTATTTTTATTGTATACGATATGTCCTGTTGGGGCATATTTCCTCTTTGCTATAAATCATATTGTAAATATGTACATACAAATATAAACACACATATACAAAACAGGTCAAATGCAACCACGATCCGTTTCACATTTAAGATGTTGCTGGGATATTGCAGAGAACGAGATGCCAGGTGTCGTACACTCGGAAACTCCAACCAAGAAGACGCAGCCAAAACTAACGATAACTAAAGTACGTTAAGATTCATCCCAAACGCAATTATCTGAAAAGGCAAAGACACAAATCGTCATCCCAATAGTGTTCCACAGCTTCTGGCTCCCTTGAACACCAAAGGTCCTCTTAATTAGACAAAGGCTGATGCGAGGAGACACACACACGCACACACAAACAGAGAGAGAGAGAGAGAGAGAGAGAGAGAGAGAGATTCAACCATGAGGTACGCTCATCTCTAAATAGGGCAGAGAGAGAGAGAGAGCACCTGCATCATAGATGCTTTTTAAATAGAGAGAGAGAGAGAGAGAGAGAGAGAGAGGAGAGATCAGAGAAGATATCTCTAGTAGGAGAGAGACGAGAGAGAGAGAGAGAGAGAGATAGAGATTCAACCAGGAGGGACGCTTATCTCTAGATAGGGCAGGGAGAGAGAGAGAGAGAGAGAGAGAGAGAGAGAGAGAGAGAGAGAGAGTCAACCATTGCGATTCATAAGAGATGAGATTTTTAAATTGAGGAAAGAGAGAGAGAGAGAGAGAGAGAGAGAGAGAGAGAGAGTGAGAGAGAGAGTCAACCATGCGATCATAAGAGAGATTGATTTTTAAATAGGAGACAGAGAGAGAGAGAGAGAGAGAGAGAGAGAGAGAGAGAGAGAGAGAGAGAGAGAATCTTAACCATTCATGTGATAGGAGAGAGAGGGAATGAGAGAGAAAGAGAGAGGGAAAAGCCATTCATGGAGAGAGAGAGAGAGAGAGAGAGAGAGAGAGAGAGAGAGATTCATCTGAAAAAAAAAATAGTGTGTACGTGTAAGCATTTAACGAGAGAGAGAGAGAGAGAGAGAGAGAGAGAGAGAGAGAGAGAGATCGTAGCCATTCGTGAGAATGAATAAAGCGAGAAGGTCTGTGTAAGCGTCGAATCTATTAACAAGATTAATGTACGAGAGAGAGAGGGAGAGCGAGAGAGAGGAGAGAGAGAGAGAGAGAGAGGAGAGAGAGAGAGTAGTGGCCATTCGTGAGAAGAGAGAGAGAGGTCTGTGTAAGAGTCGAATCTATTAAACAAGAATCATGAACGAGAGAGAGAGAGAGAGAGAGAGGAGAGAGAGAGGAGAGCGTGCTGACTGATTAACATGCACAGAAACCCAATTACAGTGGCTGTAAATTTAATTTTTAGGATGGATTTTTATGCTGCCTAGCAATTATGAGCAAACTTGGGACGCGGTTTCCTGACTTCTATCCAACTCCGGGAAACGTGTGGTTGAAGGACGAACGAAAAAGAGAAAATGAATGACGGACGGCGCGGCGTTATGCATTTTGCCTTTTCTGAAACGATATATTTACAGACACATTCACACATTATAGTCTATCTTCTTCCCAGCTGGTTCCCATTTTCTTATGGTATCGCCGTTTCGGATGAGCTGTTTCGATCTATTTCTATCCTGCGCTTCTGCCTCATCAATTCCTTTCTCATGCAAGTCTCCTCTCCTCTCACACAG
>NC_087219.1:35755085-35770085 GCF_015104395.2 Macrobrachium nipponense
ACTTTTGAAAGTAGGGGTAATATATGCTAATTTGTGCTCATCATAAATCTTGCCGTATCTACACTTTGTCTTAATAATATTGCAAGTGGCTTTGCGATAGAATGATCTACTTTCTTTAACAAAATAGCAGGGACGCCATTAGGCCCTGCTGCAGCTCCATTTTTAATTTTCATTATAGCCTGCACAGTATCAGCTTCATTAATATCTATGTCTGCTAAATATTCACTATTTTCATCCCTTACTTCTATATCATTATCTTTATTATCAATTCTAGGGTGAATTCTCTCTTATATCGTTCTGCCAATATGTTGCATATTTCCTTTCTTTTCATTCGCTAATCTCCTTCAATTCTTAGAGGGCCTATTTCTATTCTTCTTTTATTCATCTTTTTTTGTCATATGAGTACATAAGTTTGGGGTTTTGCTTGATATTTACTAGAGTTTTTTTTCTTCCAGTCCGTTTTTCATTTTCTTTTGATTGTATAATCTTTTGTTCTGCATTTTCTATCTACTTTTTAGTTCGATAACTTTCCATGCATTTTTTCTTTTGCAAGACCTTTTTCCACTTTCTGATTTTCTGGAATAAGATCCTTCTGTCTCTTGGTATGCATGACTGTTGTTACTTTTCTTCTTCAGTATATATTTATCCACTATTTTCTCTAATATTTTATGTAATATCTCCGTATTTACCTTTATATCATCACTTACGAAAATTTATCCCAATCTTTGTTTAATTCTTCATTTATTTCTGACCATTTTATATTTTTACTGTAGAAGTTGTATTTTCCATATCCTTCCCACTTTTTCATTTCTTGCTTATCTCTGTTTTCACTTGCTTTGGAATGAACTGTTAATTCTATGACAATATGGTCTGAAATACTCGCATTATAAACTATTATTTCTTTAACATAATTCACCTCGTTAACAAATACTAGGTCTAAATTATTTTCCTTTCTTGTTGGCAGGTGATTTATTTGTTGAATGTTGTATTCTAGTAGCATATTTAATAGCTTTTCGAATTGGCTCTTATCTTCTGCACTACTATTACTCTCTTTTTTATATGTATAAATACAACCACAATCTCCTATTTGTTCTTTCCAGTCTACGAAAGGAAAGTTAAAGTCTCCGGATAGGAGAATAGTCCAGTCCTTATGATTTCTACATATATCATCCAATTTTTCTATTATTTTGTCAAACTCTTTAGTAATAGGGGTCTATATATTACTATGTTCATTAATTTTTCAGATTCAAATTCTACCGCTATTAGTTCACATTCTGAGTTACTATATTTCTCATATATTTTTCCTTGTTTTTTTGTCTTTCCCATATATTCGCGGTTCCCCCTTGATTCCTATTTTTTCTATCTGATCTATAAGTTTGGAACCCTTTTATTTTGATCGTCATTCCCAGTCTCTTGGGAATACCTGGTTTCACTTATATTCTATTTTCTTTCAATATGGGTTAGTTCTTCTAAGTACTCTATTTTTCTTTTGAGTTACTCCATAACTAAACCCTGCGCATTCATCACCTATGATGGTTTGCGCGTTTTCTCCTTCATTTAATATGGGTAATAATAAGGATTTTCCCATGTCTCTTTCCTGTTCTGGTATGTTGCTCTTTTCTTCATTTTCAGAAATTCTGACACTAAAAAATCCAACTTTTCCATAATATTTGATTTTCCTTCATCATAATTATTCATTTTGTGTCTGAATCTGCAATTTTCTCCGTATCTGCAATATCCTCTTGCATCATAAATACAGTATTTATCTCTTGAGCTGTATCTTGGGCTGTATCTTGGAGCTGATGCTTGGAAATTCTTTGCTGACACATAGTCCGGTGATGGCTTGCTTTTTTCCTTCACCTCATATTCTTTGTCCTCTCTTTATTTGTTTTCTTTCTTATTTTGGATTTTATTATTTGATTGATTATTTAATTGATTTTGATTCATGGATACAGGGTGCGTATAATTAAATTTTTTGTCGAACTTACATCCTTTTCCTTCTTTTAGGTTTTTGCATATTTTTGGATAGATCTCTGCAATCATCCTCATAGCCGTCTAGGTATGCACATTTACCATAGATTTCTTAGTTGTGACATACCTAGGGATGTTTGTAGTAACATCTTTCTCCGAATCTGCAATTCCCTCTTTTCAAAAGGGTGCAGACTTTGTCTTTTTTGTCTATTTTTTTCTCTTTCCCATCAGTGTACAGATCTGGGTAGAGCCTCTTCGGGATTTTATTTTGTGTTGTCATGTCGTAATTTATTTCTTCGTATGTATGCTGCTTGATTGCCTCATATGTAGTATCAATGAGTATCTCTGCATCCATACTTTTATCTTGTTCTTCGTTTTCCTTATTTTTTTCTGTCATTTCAGTTTTGTTTACTTCTCTTCTGTTTTTTCCTCTTACTCTTCCTCTTCCTCTTCTTCTTCATCCTCAACTATTTGTACATTAAGTCCTGATTTAATAATATTGTCTGTCCATGATATACATGTTGAGCAAAATATCCTGGTATCCTTACTCATATCTTGCATTACTTCAGCACATTGAGGATGCATTGGAATGTTGCATGCAGAACATTTTCTGATAAGGTTTTGTGGATTAACTATGCTATACCACACCTTACACAGTTTGCATGCTTTTAGCATTCTTTTTCCTATTGCATCAATTAGGATATTCACAATGTTCACCTTATTCATTTTCTTTGTCGGAATAGTTGATTGATGTAAATTTTCTTTATGAGTCTCTTGACTACTTGGATTTTATTTGGAACTTCTTCAATTATTTTCAAGATGTTTTCTGTTGATTTGTTCCAGTTTTGAAGGATCATATCCTTCAATATGTCTATGAATGCTTTTGTATCTTTTTGGCTAGGGCTGTTGTTGATCTTATAGATGAGATATGTCAGCTCCCTTCCTGCTACCTCATCGTATTGCAAATCTGCTAAACACGCTAAATTTCGCCATTTCTTACCACAGTTGGAACTTAGTGCCATCTTGATCTGATTACAGTATTTCACTTGATAAATAACTTTAGTAGACGCTTATCCTAACTATTTTCACACTAATCTTATCACGACAGTTCACAAACACTTCTAGATATTTTTCGATTTCCAGACGTATGTTAAGCTGTGATATCTGTTGATTAATCAGACTGTGTGCGGGAACGTCTCACCAAGCAAAAGGCACTGAGAGAATGAGAGCCTTTATGGAGACTTAATCGTGTTTAGATGTTCACATATACATACACACTAATATATATATATATATATATATATACATCATATATATATATATATATATATATATATATATATATATATATATATATATTGTAAAATTCAAACTTTATATTTCAGTAAATAAAATTACCTTTATTCTACATTACTTTACTCACGGTATTATTTCTTATTTCATCTAAAAACCTAAAAAATAGCACCTACTTTACTTACTTCATATTTCCTGCTTCATCTTAAAAAAAAACACTAAATACTTGCCCCATATAATACCATTACTACGACGAGCTTAATCTTTTGTTATTCCATCCTTCATTACCATTACCTAAAAAGGAGATCTTTATACCATCAATTAGCTCTCTCTCTCTCTCTCTCTTCTCTCTCCTATCTCTCTCTCTCTCTCTCTCTCCCTCCCTATCTCTTCCCGCTTTCATTAAGGCTGGTTGCCTTAAGCGCTCATCCTTGTACCTGTCTCATTACTGAAGGGGATTTCCAAGGAAAATATCTAAAAAAAAATAGTGAGCCTGGAAAACATTTTTGTTATCGTTTGCGAAACCAAAGACAAAGGGCTGGTACATTAAGAGAGGGAAAATATATCTAATCTACGTAAATGTTATAATGTTAGTATGCTGTAATGTTTTTTAGCTGAATAAGAAATATTAGCCAATCTAATTACCAACACGAAACCAATGACAGGACTGGTACATTAAGAAAAAGGAAATATATATCTGATCCACGTAAATGTTATTAAGCTGTAATGAGTTTTGGCTGAATAAAAAATAAAATATTAGCCAATCTAATTAACATCATAAACTATCCAAAAATTAATAAGTCTGGGAAAACATTTTTTGTTTTATTTGCGAAACCAAAGACAGGGCTGGTACATTATGAAAAGGGAAATCTATATTTAATCCATGAAAATGTTATCATGTTATTATGCTGTAATATTTTTTGGCTGAATAAAAATAAATGAAATATTAGCCAATCTAATTACCATCACGAAACAACAGACAGAGGGTTTGTACATTAAGAGAAGGGAAAAATATATTTAATCCACGTAAATAATAAAAAGAAATGAAATATTAACCAATCTAATTACCATCATGAAAGAACAGACAGAGGACTGGTACATTAAGAGAAGGGATATCCATACATACTTTATCGAACACTTTATCTTCCCTTTACTCGAGACAGACAGACAGACAGACAGAGAATGTCGAACGCCCACCGAAATTTCCCACGCCCTTTAGAATGTGGCATAATCTCGGGGGGGGGGGGGGGGGGTGGGGGGGGGGGGGGGGGGGTGGGGGGGGGTGGGGGGGGGGGGGGGGGGGGAGGAGTGCTCTGGACCTGAAATTGGTCGTTAATCAAGCACCTGCACGGAACAGGCGGAACTAGGCTGCATTGCCTCGTTAGTGGCAGGTGCAAGATTCATCGAACACTCAACTTGCAACTATCAGGCATTATTGGTCTCGTATTCCTGTCTCTCGGGGATCCTGATGCTCGCATATTCTCAAACAGCTCAGATTAGATTTTTTTTTTTTAGGGTATTCTGGCCTTAGTCAGAGGGTTTGTGGGATTCTGTAATAAATTCTTTTGGTGTGTCTTATGTCGTTTGCTTACTTTAGTGTTTCTGAAATAAATTCCCTTACTTTAGTGTTTCTGTAATAAACTCCCTTACTTTAGTGTTTCTGAAATAAATTCCCTTACTTTAGTGTTTCTGTAATAAATTCCCTTACTTTAATGTTTCTGTAATAAATTCCCTTACTTTAATGTTTCTGAAGTAAATTCCCATACTTTAGTGTCTCTGTAATAAATTCCCTTACTTTATTCTGTTTTAGTGTTTCTGTAATAAATTCCCTTACTTTAGTGTTTCTGTAATAGATTCCCTTACTTTAGTGTTCTGCTTTATTGTTTCTGTAATAAATTCCCTTACTTTAGTGTTTCTGTAATAAATTCCCTTACTTTAGTGTTCTGCTTTAGTGTTTCTGTATTAAATTCCCTTACTTTAGAGTTTCTGTAATAAATATTCTTACTTTATGGTTTCTGTAATGAATTACTTTACTTTAGTGTTTCTGTAATAAATTCCCTTACTTTTGTAATTCTGTAATAAATTCCCTTACTTTAGTGTTTCTGTAATAAATTCCCTTACTTTTGTGATTCTGTAATAAATTCCCTTACTTTATAGTTTCTGTAATAAATTCCCTTACTTCAGTGTTGCTGTAATAAATTCCCTTACTTCGGTGTTGCTAAATTAACTTACTTTATTGTTGCTGTAATAAATTCCCTTACTTTAGCATTTCTTTGATAAATTTCCTTACTTCAGGTATGCTGCAATAAATTCCCTTTCTTCAGTGTTGCTAAATTAACTTACTTTAGTGTTGTAGTAATAAATTCCCTTACTTTAGCATTTCTTTAATAAATTCCCTTATTTCAGTGTTGCTGTAATAAATTCCCTTACTTCAGTGTTGCTAAGTTAACTTACTTTGGTGTTGCAGTAATAAATTCCCTTACTTTAGCATTTCTTTGATAAATTCCCTTACTTCAGGTATGCTGTAATAAATTCCCTTTCTTCGGTGTTGCTAAATTAACTTACTTTAGTGTTGCAGTAATAAATTCCCTTACTTTAGTATTTCTTTAATAAATTCCCTTATTTCAGTGTTGCTGTAATAAATTTCCTTACTTCGGTGTTGCTAAGTTAACTTACTTTGGTGTTTCTATAATAAATTCCCTTACTTCAGTGTTTCCGTAATAAATTACCTTGCTTCAGTTTTCTTCAATAAATTCCCTTACTTCAGTATTTCTGTAATAAATTCCCTTACCTCAGTGTGTCTGTAATATATTTCTTTACTTCAGTGTTTCTGTAATAAATTCCCTTACTTTAGTGTTTCTGCAATAAATTCCCTTACTCTAGTGTTTCTGTAATCAATTCCCTTACTCTAGTGTTTCTGTAATAAATTCCCTTACTCTAGTGTTTCTGTAATAAATTCATGTCATTCTTTATACGTATAAATTTACAAATGTGAATTATCTTGACGAATATGTTCCCCATTGGCTAATAAATTCTGCTTTTCAATTTTCTCCACCGTGGAAAGTCTATTTTTGTTGTCTCACCTGGCGAAAAACACATTTCTTAATGCTAATAAAAATTAAGGACATTATTTAGAAAGGATTTTCTGGTTTGAATTCATTTTTATTAAGCTTATGACTGACCTTCGTCAGTCGTTTTTCTTTAGATAATGTATGTTCCTCGAACCTTATCAACGGCAGCTTCTCTAGTTTTAAATACCATGCAAACGTTAACCTAATATTTTTCTGAATGTTCGTACCGCTCATAATAACTTCAAGAATGGCCTTGATACTATTCTGGAGCCCAATACTTTTGGAACAAATCGTTTATGTTACCCAGTTGTCAATTCTTGTTTTATAATTCTTTATATTTTTTTTTTCATAAGAGTTTTGCTATACACCTATTTTCTTCCCGCTGTCTCTCTTTCATACGTATTTATGAATTCAAATGAAAATGACTATAGCTTAAAGAAAGGATTATTCACACGGGATTTAATTCCAGAATGATTAGTAAAGGACTATGATGACGTCACACATCATTTATTTTCCTAAAGATGGGATGATTTCAAAGATTATTACGAAATTTATTGTGATGTACTTTAAAAGGTAAATGAACAATTTAAAACAGTAAAAAAATTGCGCCTGATAAACAATCGAGTTTTTTGTACAGCGTATAATGCTGTACGAAACTCTCAGCCACGACCCATGAGACCCTGAGCCTTGACCCCTGAAACTTTCAGCCACAGCCCGGTGGTGGCCTGTGTTTTGGTACCAATAAAATAAAATAACAACTACCGAGGCTAGAGGGCTGCAATTTGGTATGCTTGATGATTGGAGGATGGTTGATCAACATACAAATTTGCAACCCTCTAGCCTCAGTAAATTTTAAGATCTGAGGGCGGACGGACAGACGAAAAACCATCTAAATATTTTTCTCTTACAGAAAATTAAATGGACACTTTTTACCATCCAAAGAAGACAATTTCTTGAAGCGACGAACAGAACTTGAAACACTTTCATACCATATATATTGAAATTAAAGGCATTTTATAAAGATGTTAACCCGCCTTTGTCTTTAAGATGATTCAAAACCTTTACAACTAAACAATCTAGGAAAGATTTAGAAATCACGAGGGTGTAAGATTTCCTTCCAATTTTGTGTGTGTAGCAAAAAGGTTAAACTTGTATCAATAAAGATGATGATGATGATGGGGACAGATGCTGTTGTTGTTCTTCTTCTTACTATTATTCTAAGTTTGTAAAATTCTTACGGAAAAAAGAGCTAAGAGACCATGGACGTGATACCCTAGCTTTGCACAATACGATGTTAGAGGCTGACGAAACAGAAAAAATACTGACGTGAAATGATAAAATATAAGCATCCTCTCTTTATCTCTCTCTCTCTCTCTCTCACACACACACACACACACACACACACACACACACACACACACACACATATATATATATATATATATATATATATATATATTATATTCATATATATATATATATAAATAAGGGTTTTTGCCCAGAAGGGAAAATGAAAAGCGAGATAGCCAAGCACGTTTCTGTCTAGTGCGACCCTTTTTACTCAGGCACAACTGATCGTACAGACATAGTCAAAGTAGGCTTAATATCTAAACTGACATTACAAAATTAGCAATAAGGTCGATTTCACTCTACAGAAACGAGGAAACGCCAGAGGGCAGGATAAGCGAATTTTTAGGCAGCGACACCTTGGAGGATCACACACGTGTTTAACAGATGATTCATCCATAAAACAATACATTTTTGAAAAAACAAGGAGGCATATACAACTTATTACCATGAAATTTACAAAAATGTTCCCCCCTAAAAATTATTAATGAAAAGACGAAAAAAAGAATATGAATATATCGAGAGAGAGAGAGAGAGAGAGAGAGAGAGAGAGAGAAGAGAGAGACCGAGAGAGAGCAGAGAGAGAAATAATAACTATATACGTTGTGGGACTAATTAATTAGTAGTTAATTTATTTTAAGGTACCTTCATCAACATTTTACCAAATATACCAGGTCCAAAGGGTACAATCCCAGACTAAGATTTAGGTTGTTTTTATTAGTGATTTGTATAATTGCTGATTCCAGTAAATTTCTTGAAAACATAACATTAGATCTAGCAATTACAGAGTATAGCACCCAATTCATACAATGAGATTTTTCACTCAGATGGATAAACAGTGCATTTGAAGTCTGGGCTGTTCTAACTGAATACATATGCTGCTTAATACATAAAATTTTACTTGACTGTCCAACGTAAAAAGATGGCAATCCTTACAAGGAATTTTGTAAATGATGTTGTTATTTGTTACGGGACTGATTATTAACTTAGCATATCTTTCAATGTTCTTGTTATAAGAAAACACTACATTAACATTAAACGATTTAAATATTGATTTTATGTTTTCAAATCCACGAAAGTAAGGCAAGCTAAGTACATTTTTAGGCATTTCTTTTTCATTACCAGCAACACTATAAAACTTTTTGTGAGCTTTTTGATAACATAAATCAATTATATGAGGTGGGTGGCAGAGATCGATTCCTATCTTTTTTATGTATTCTATTTCTTGGTCAAGATATTGTGGACTCGTGATACGCAAAGCACGTAGGAACATAGAAGAAAAATTGAAATTCTAATATTAAGATGGTGGCTAGAATAAAAATGTACATATGTTAAATTATTTGTGGGTTTTCTTTAAATACTGAATTTACATTGGAAAGATTCTCTATGTATTAATACATCTAGGAAAGGGATGACATTGTTATTTTCAATTTCAACAGTGAATTTTATGGATGGCACTAAATTATTCAATTTAGACAATATTTAAATCATTTACATCGAGACCAACAGGTAAGACTACTAAGATGTCATCTACATATCTGTACCATTTTAAGGGGACAAGTGTGATATTCGGGAGGTGTTGTCTTTCAAAATATTCCATATACAAGTTTGAAAGGAGAGGTGATAAAGGGTTACCCATGGCCATACCAAATATTTGTTGGTAATATTCTCCATTAAAAGTAAACCTGCAATCACAAATACTTAACTTAATCAGTGAAATTATGTGACTAACGGACATAGGCAATTCATGCAATACAAGTTCATTACTTAAATATTCTAGCACAGAGTCATTAGGGACTTTTATAAACAAGGAACATACATCAAAACTAATAAAGATATCACCAGGGTTTAGTACAATGTTATTTAATTTTTCCACAAGATCAAGAGAATTCCGGATGTGTGAATTAAATACAGTTCCAAGTAGCGGGGATAACAATTTAGTAAGATATTTAGATAGTTTATAATCAATTGATCCTACTGTACTAATAATTGGGCGTATAGGTTTGTTTTCCTCATGAGTTTTGACTAGGCCATATGAATAAGGTAATGAGGGACACTACAGTTAACTTACACAAAAGTTCTTTTTTATCTTTAAGAATTTGTTTGATATTGATATTAAAGTTTTTTATTACTTGGTCCAACGGATTTTTTTCGAGTTTTTTTGTAAGTTATTTCATCTTCTAGTAAAGTATGCATGCGTGATATGTAGTCAGTTTTGTCCAGAACTACTAAACTATTGTATTTATCAGCCTTAGTAATGTGTAAGATATTATCATTCTTCAATTCTTTTAAACTTTTTCTGTAGCGAGCGGGGAAGTTATTTTCACGATAGGCATGCGTAGCTCTATATGTCATGCCCTTGATAATGTCTAAATGATTTTGTGGTAGGTCACAGTATTTTTCAAACTTATATAGAGATGTCGCTATTGATAGAGCTGAGGGTTTGTTACAAATGAAGAAAGACAACCCAAAGCCTAATGCACGCACTGGATTATCACTTATTTGTTTTCTTGATAAATTCACCACACAATCACTTGTAGCACTATTGGTCCAATCACTGTTGTCGATAAGGTTGTTTAATTTTCTGTCCAGTTTTCAAATCAAAGTGTCTGTAGTTCTATGAAGTTTTCCATATATTTCTTGCCTTAATGCGTGTTTCCAATCTGCGGAATAGAGTAGTTGAAATTACGTCGGGCTTTTTCCAGTTCTTCAAATTTCTCCTTTTCCTCCATTTTCGCGGCAGCAATGTGACGTGTTAACATCACTGAAGAAAATTCGTTAAAAGGATGTTGATCGTATCTTCTTATGCGGCGAGGTAGCAATGATTCAGGTAACACTTGTTCCGCCAGGTATTTTTTTTAGGAATTTCAAGTGAATTCTGGTGGAGTGCGCCGCCAGTAAGGACTTGGAGAAAGAGGTGACGAAGCAGCTCAGCAGTGGGAACAGGAAAGCAAAAGTCAACGTGGCCCTCATGATGAATAACTTGATCACGAAGTATATAAAACGTGATGCTACATATAAATAAAGGTTTTTGCCATGAAGGAAAAATGAAAAGCGAGATAGTCAAGCACTTTCGGTCTAGTGCGACCCTTTACTCAGGCACAACTGATCGTACAGAGGAAAAACATAGTCAAAGTAGGCTTAATATCCAAACTGACATTACAAGATTAGCAGAAACAAGGAAACGCCTGAGGGCAGGATAAGCAAATTTTTAGGCAGCGACACCTTGGAGGATCACACACGTGTTCAATAGATGATTCATCCAGAAAACAATACATTTTGAAAAAACAAGGAGCCATATACAACTTATTACCATGAAGTTCGAACAGCCCATATGCACGGGTTTCTTCCCACACGACCACGACAAGAATGTCTGAACGAACAGTACCACTCCTAACAATATAAGCTTCATGTAAGAAACCTGCAATTAGTGAAATATATGTAATTACTCATGTTTTAAATTATCCACTTTATACAAACAGAAAAAATGTTTTCATACAAATATTATATATACATATTTTATCATGCAAGTTTCATAAATACATTTCTATTAGTTATGTTTCATATATACATAAATTTCTCTCTTTTTTTCTACCCCTTTTCTTAACTGCGAACATGAGCCAACAGTATTATTCTCACATCAGTGGGTTGGGATATGTTTTGAACTTTTAATCTGTTGGCCGTTAATATTTCTAAAATGCTAAACGGGCCTTCAAACTTAGGTGTTAATTTGTAGTTCAATCCCTTGCGTACATATACTTGAATGTAGACTTGGTCGCCTACAGTATATGTTTTAGTTGGCTTAGCAATTTTATCATGATTTCTTTTCATTATGATTTGGGATTCTTCTAAATTCTTACGAAGTATATTATATCGGCTTACACTTGCTTCCATAACATCCTGTAGGGGATTTGATAAATGGGTTGTAGGCGTAAATACATGGAAAGGTGTCCTAGCTGAGTTACCGTACAGTGCTTCGTGCGGCAACATTTTGATAGATACATGATATGAATGGTTAAGAGTACTTAGAACCGCAGGTATGGCAATATCCTGGGGTCCATTCCCCCGAGTGTAACTCGTAAAATGTTTAAAACCTTTCTATTTACCCTCTGAGTGGTAGATCATGGTATTGATTTTCTTTATGCAAAGGAACTCACACAACGAGTTAAGGAAATGATTATTGAATTCTCTACCCGAGTCGGAGATTATCATGTGTGGAATTCCATGTTTACAAATGTAGCAATTCGTAAAATTTCCTAGCGCATTCAATTGCGGTTTTAGTTTTTAGTGCTATCAATTCTGTATATCGAGTCAAGGCATCTATTATTAACTAAGAGGTTGCTTGTGTTGTTTTCCCTCCGGTCTGACTCGTAAAATCCTATTAATAAATCTAAGTGTACTCTTTCAAAGGGTTGGTTAGGCACGGGATAGGCCCCTAGGCTGACAGGTGTCTTCGTGTGCTCTTTGTTTTCCTGACAAGTGCAACAATTAGCAATGTGTTTTTTTTTATATCTGTAAGCATCGTATGCCAATAAAATAATGATTTGGCTTTCAGTGACATGATAGAGAACCCTGGAGGACCATGTAATGGATTGGAATGCAACCAGTTTAAGACGGTTGGCATTAATGAGATTGGTACCACTACCTGGTCCTTAGTCACCTGTGGTGTGTTGCGGGTTTTCCTTATCATGGACCTACACAGAATATTATCCTTAATTATATAATTCTGCCGCGTATACTTCACATATTCCTTTTCCTTAGGATTCCCGTTCAAAGCATCTATTATTTTCTTTAACTGCTGATCTTTTCTTTGTTCAGTCTGTACTAGTTCAGCGCTCCAACCTGGGTCTTCCTGTTCAGATGCAGTTTTAACAATAGGCACGGATGTTGATATATCTACTAGTTCAGCTAATGGCTTCGTACAAGATGGCGCGGGGTTGCGTGATAATGCGCCAGCAATGATATTTGCTTTCCAGGTAGATATCTGATCCTTGCGCCAAAGTCTTGAATGATCATATGCCACCGAGTTCTTTTGGGACTGTGACTAAAGCCTTTAAAGAAGTCGGTGAGGGGCTTATGATCAGTAAGAACCTTGACAGGATAGCCGTATATTATGAACTTAAAATGCACCAGTGAGTTAACAATAGCTAGCCCTTCCTTGTCTATTACTGTATATTTACTTTCAGTAGGTCTCAGTTTACGTGAATACAAAGCTATAGGGAAGAACTGTTTGTCATATTGCTGAAGCAGTACCCCTCCTACCCCTTGGTCTGAGGCATCAGTTGCGATAAAGAATTCTTTACTGAAGTCAGGGAATTTTAAGATAGGTGAACTGCATAATTCCTCTTTCAAGGTATCGAACGCCTGTTGATGCTTCTCAGACCATATGAAATCTAGGCCCTTCTTCGTAAGATCGGTTAGAGGAGCGGCTATAATTGAGTAATTGCGTATGAAACGGCGGTAATACCCACTACAGCCTAAAAATTGCTGTATCCCCTTGACGTTAGTAGGTATTGGAAAGGTACGGATAGCCGACACCTTATCGTGGACTACTTTAAGACCTTGACTAAACACCGTAAAACCTAAATAGACTAGTTCTGTTTTGAAAAATTCACACTTAGTTATCTTTACCCTAAAGTTATGCTGCCTTAGTCTCTGTAGCACTAGCTCTAGTTTACGTAGATGTTCTTCTAAGGTATTAGAAAAGATTACGAGGTCGTCCATATAGGCATGTAGGATATCCCCTAACAAGTCTCCAAACACTATATTAATCATTCTAGTGAATGTAATTGGGGCGCAACATAAACCAAAAGGCATACGTAAAATTCATAATGTCCCCTAGCTGTGCTGAAGGCGGTGTATGGGATACTCTCTTTTTCTATAGGTATCTGGTGAAAGCCTTTAAGTAAGTCCAAACAGGTAAAATATTTGTTCTGTCCTAACAAAGATAAAATATCGTCAGTACATGGCACTGGGAATCGATCAGGAATCGTTTCCTCATTTAGGTGACGGAAATCTACGCAGATATGCCAGGTTCGATCTTTTTTCGGTACGACGATTAAGGGGAAATTATAAGGGCTGTTCGATTTACTAATGACTCCTTCTTCTAACATTTTACCTACTTCATCATTGATCTCATTCTGGAATTTCATAGGGAGTCGGTACGAAGGTACATAGATGATTTTATGCTTGTCTTTTAACCGTATTTGGTGATCTATGACATCCGTTTTTCCCAAGGATCCCTTGGTATTGGAGAAAACATCATTATATTTAGTTAAAAGATCAAGTAATTTCTGCTGAATCTCCTCTTCTTGAATGTCTTTATTGATTTTACTTTTAATAGATTTCAAAAGGGATTCATCCGCAACTGATTGAGCGTGATTAATTTCAGCAACGGTAAGAATGCGATATTTATAAACTTCCACATCCAGGATGTGTTGATTTTTGTGGATCACTGAAGTGGTATTCAAATGATTACAGACTTCAATGTTCACTTGTTGTTGTGATTCAACAGTGTATATTGCTTGTGTTATGGACAATCCGTTAATTTTCAGAGTGTCGGAAAGGATTAACATTTCAGATCCCGGGCAAAGCCTTCTTTACACGCACTAATATATTTGAAGGTACGTTCGGCTTGAGAGTTTGCGTGCAAGCTGCTATTACGGGTGTGCGAGAATTCTGTTGGGCTGCTTGGATAATGTCTTGATTCATGAGACAAGTGATTGGTTCCTCAATGTACGTTACTGTTTGGTTGTTTGTCTCTTTTTTGTCCAAAACTGATTTTAAGATGTGAGAAGACTTATAGAATTTTCCTTTGATATACACACCGTGTTTGGCAGGGGCTAAGGTAATGTTTTGAATGCCCATAGATGGGTATCCTATAATTACAGCTGGATACATATCAATGTTTTGTACAACGATAAAGGTATCGGTAAACGTGCACTTACCGACCTTGTACTGAATATGAGTTACTCTTACTACATTTAATTCATTATTTCCAATACCCAAGAGCCTCACTCCGGACTTCTCTATAGGGAAGTTCGAAAACAACAGGGATGAGTCCACATATCCATGATATTACGTGGACTACCGGAATAAAAAATCAGTGTGAAGGGTCGGTGCTCTAAATTTACAGCATGCAATGTAGGACGTAATTCATCTTTACTAATGATAGCGTGTATCTGTTGGAAATCTACGGGGACCTGCACTGATTTTTTGGATTCGGTCGTGTGGTTCATAGGAAAATCCTGTCTCGCAATTACGTGGTATTTGCTTTGCTTTGCACACTTGGAAAATTCGAGTGACTCTGTGAGTTCGG
>NC_087219.1:35775085-35787585 GCF_015104395.2 Macrobrachium nipponense
AAGCTGCATTGGGGCTGGTCAGTCGTTGGATGGGTGACCGCTCTCCTCGGCGTTGATTCCTTGGGAAAGGATCTTTACCATAATTTCCTCAGTTTACTCAGCTGTAAATGAGTACCTATCCCTGATGGGGTAGGGGCGGTCCAAAGCTAAGGGTTAAGTAGCAAAACTCAGCAATGATGTTAAGAAATGAAGAATAAACGACAACGACGTAAATGGAACCTCTGGCAAACAGAGGAGCTTCGTCCGGCAGCCAGGTATCAACCCAATTGAAGGGGAAGACGGTCAGGTACTTAGGAGGTCGTCATCCAGCAACTGACCACCACAACGACAATAACCAACAGCCTGAGATTGGAGCTACAGAAGCAAACAAAAGGAAGAAATAGGAAAAATAATATAAAATAATAATTAATAATAATAATAATAATAATAATAATAATAATTCTAGAAAACCCTCCTTCATAACTATTTTAATTAATATATATTTACACTAACATTAATTTCGATCGGATTTCCTCACAAATAATAATAATAATAATAATAAGATAATAATAATAATAATCATCCATCATCATCATCTTAATAATAATAATAATAATAATAATAATAATAATAATAATAATAATAATAATATTTTGGTAGAAGACCCTCTTTTAGGCAAATACTGTTAAAAAGAATGGCAGAATTAAGCGAGTTGATTTTATATATTGTTTTTTCTATTTTCCTTACAATTCGCTTCTCAGGCTCAGCGATGTTTCTGAGTAACTGACCAATATTCATATTGGGAATTTTCAAAAATCATAAATGCTGAAGGTAATCTTTTATTGGAAAAGGATATCAGGTCCAGGTCAAGCAGGGGTCGTCGTCAGTGCTGGTATTATTCCGTAGGCGTAGTTCAGTTCGAGGCCGGGTTCGTCTTTGATTTAAGGGCTGGTATTGGTGCTGGTATTGCTGGTATACTCTGGTATTACGTGACGTTTCGACCTTCTCGCAGGTCATCCTCGGACGAGTCGTTTGAAGAGACTGTAGCAAGAAAGTCTGTGGGGCGGTATTTATAGCGGCTCGGACCTAGAGTTGCATTCTCATTGGTCGGGCCGGTCTTGGACGAAGTCGTGGATCTCGCCTCGAAGGTCTCGGGGATTCTCTCGTGCGAGCGCCACAGTAGTGTGCCTGGGGATGAACGACAGGAATTCCGTCCGTAGCAGGAATCCTGTCATCCCGTGGGGGCTCCTGATTATCTGGTATTGTCGGGGGGTCGTTCGCTGCTCTCCGGGCGGCGGTGGGAAGGAGAAACGTTTCTTGGGTGATGTTAAGATTTGGTTTCTCCTTGCCTATATGGAGGGCTTCTAAGAGGCGCAGACGTCGGGGATCCGTTGTCTGGTCTATTATTTCGATATTAGGAATAATATCATTTTCTCTTTATCAGTTGTTATGAGCAGTCCTGGCGTGGTTGAAGATGGCTCCTTCTTGAGCGTGGCAGGAGATTCGCTTGGAGAAACGCATGGAGGTCATACCGACGTATTTGCCGAGGCATCCTCGGACGGGGCATGTGTAACGGCATCCGTTACACATGCCCCGTCCGAGGATACCTCGGCAAATACGTCGGTATGACCTCCATGCGTTTCTCCAAGCGAATCTCCTGCCACGCTCAAGAAGGAGCCATCTTCAACCACGCCAGGACTGCTCATAACAAACTGATAAAGAGAAATGATATTACTTCCTAATATCGAAATAATAGACCAGACAACGGATCCCCCCGACGTCTGCGGCCTCTTTAGAAGCCCTCCATATAGGCAAGGAGAAACCAAATCTTAACATCACCCAAGAAACGTTTCTCCTTCCCACCGCCGCCCGGAGAGCAGCGAACGACCCCCCGACAATACCAGATAATCAGGGGAGCCCCCACGGGATGACAGGATTCCTGCTACGGACGGAATTCCTGTCGTTCATCCCCAGGCACACTACTGTGGCGCTCGCACGAGAGAATCCCCGAGACCTTCGAGGCGAGATCCACGACTTCGTCCAAGACCGGCCCGACCAATGAGAATGCAACTCTAGGTCCGAGCCGCTATAAATACCGCCCCACAGACTTTCTTGCTACAGTCTCTTCAAACGACTCGTCCGAGGATGACCTGCGAGAAGGTCGAAACGTTACGTAATACCAGATATACCAGCTTTACCAGCACCAATACCAGCCCTTAAATCAAAGACGAACCCGGCCCCGAACTGAACTACGCCTACGGAATAATACCAGCACTGACGACGACCCCTGCTTGACCTGGACCTGATATCCTTTTCCAATAAAAGATCACCTTCAGCATTTATGATTTTTGAAATTCCCAATATGAATATTGGTCAGTTACTCAGAAACATCGCTGAGCCTGAGAAGCGAATTGTTAGGAAATAGAAAAAACAATATATAAAATCAACTCGCTTAATTCTGCCATTCTTTTTAGCAATAATAATAATAATAATAATAATAATATAATAATAATAATAATAAAAATAACATTGCGATTACCTGACATACAATACTAATAATTTGTACAATTCAGAAGATAGGGCAATACCAACAGTGTTTCAAATGAGATGCAATCAGTTTAATTTTCAAATGAAAGTAAATCCTTTGAATGCGAAAATCGTAGGGTTTTTAATGTGGGAGAGGAGGATTCCCGCAAACCCTTAATCAAAGGAATACCAGGGATTTAGGACTGACCGGAGGAATGAGGAATCCCGGACATTGGAATTTAGGGATTTTTAGGTGGATGATTCTATGGGATTGTTAACCATACGATGGAATTCTTACTGTGTTTGGTGGAGTGTGAATCCACTCATGCTAAGTTGATAGGATATTAGTTATTATATATTTATTTATTTGTATTGTTTTTATTTTTATTTGTTCGTTTGTTTGTTTATATATATATAATATATATATATATATATATTTATTTCTCTATCGTTATTTACTTATAATAATAATAGTAATAATAATAATAATAATTATAATAATAATACTTTAGCCAATGAAAACGCAGCTAGCGGTTGAACCCCTGCTGACCTGCCGCTATATATTGAGTACATCTTGACAGCACCAACAGTCTGCTCCGATCCACTGCCGTGATCATGCTCGGATGATACCGAGAGAAACGTTGGCCACTATATTAACTAATAATAATAATAATAATAATAATAATAATAATAAGAAGAAGAAGAAGAAAGAGGAGGAAGAGGTTTGAAAAGCAGCTAAACCAAAATGAAAGAAAGAATAAACCACAGCAAACAAAGATACCCAACCTTAGGCAGTGTTCAGTCACTCACACGAGACTGACCAGTCTTCTGCAAGTCCCAGAGGACTGACAACAGTTATTGACATTGGGAATTTCATATCTTCGTCGAACCAAACATCAAGTTTTTTATTTTTTTTTATTTTAGTTTGTAGTTTGTTTTCGAGTCGTTACACTGAAAACTTACGCCACGTAAGCTTTGACCGACGCAAACACACACACACATATATATGAAATAAATACAACACACATTGGCCGGTATTTACCCTCCCAAGGAAGAAGGGCAGTTGCGGAGTCTATGGACTGTTCCAATATTTTTTTATTTTGTGTTTTTTATTTTGATCTCTCACCTCTTTCTTGTGGTTTGTCGACGAATACGGGATCAGGAAATTGATCGTATTTCTTTGATTAGAATGATAATTATATAAACAAAAATAATAACAACAAACCCATCTATCATTACAGTATTATTATTATTATTATTTATTATTATTATTATTAATTCTTATTATTATTATTATTATTATTATTATTATTATTATCACAACAATGACAACAAGAACAACAGCAACAATAAATAACAACATCGTCAACAACAACAAAAAACAACAACAATCTAATAATAATAATAATAATAATAATAATAATAATAATAATAATAAATTTGATTATTATTATTATTATTATATTATTATTATTATTATCATTATTATTATTATTATTATTATTATTATTATTATTATTATTATTATTATTATTATTATTATTATTATTCAAAATGAATGTAAATATCATTCTTAATAATAATATTAATAATAATAATAATAATAATAATAATAATAATCAATAATAATAATAATATATACTATTATTATTATTATTATTATTATTATTTATTTTTTATTATTAATTTTTTTTTGCTCTATCACAGTCCTCTAATTCGACTGGGTGGTATTTATAGTGTGGGGTCCAGGGTTGCATCCTGCTCCTTAGAAGTCCATCACTTTTCTTACTATGTGCGCCGTTTCTAGGATCACACTCTTCTGCATGAGTCCTGGAGCTACTTTCCAGATTCCTTTTCAGGGATCTTGGGATCGTGCCTAGTGATCCTACGATTATGGGTACAATTTCCACTGGCATATCCCATATCCTTCTTATTTCTATTTACAGATCTTGATACTTATTCATTTTTTCCCGTTCTTTCTCTTCAACTCTGGTGTCCCATGGTATTGCGACATCAATGAGTGATACTTTCTTCTTGACTTTGTCAATCAACGTCATGTCTGGTCTATTTGCACATATCACCCTATCGGTTCTGACATCATAGTCCCAGAGGATCTTTGCCTGATCGTTTTCTATCACTCCTTCAGGTTGGTGTTCGTACCACTTATTACTGCAAAGTAGCTAGTGTTTCTTGCACAGGCTCCAGTGGAGGGCTTTTGCTACTGAATCATGCCTCTTTTTGTACTGGTTCTGTGCAAGTGCCGGACATTCGCTTGCTATGTGGTTCATGGTTTCATTTTTCGTATTGCACTTCCTACATATGGGAGAAATGTTGTTTCCATCTATCGTTCTTTGGACATATCTGGTTCTTGTGCCGCTGTTATCATTCCTTCAGTTTCCTTCTTGAGCTCTCCCCTCTGTAGCCATTGCCACGTGTCATCGCTGGCTAGTTCTATAGTCTGTCTCATGTATTGTCTGTGCATTGGTTTGTTATGCCATTCCTCTGTTTTGCTTGTCTTTCTCCTGTCTTTGTATATTTCTGGGTCTTCGTCTACTTTTATCAGTCCTTCTTCCCATGCACTCTTGAGCCACTTGTCTTCACCGGTCTTCATATATTGTCCCAATGCTCTGTTCTCGATGTTGACGCAGTCCTCTATGCTTAGTAGTCCCCTCCCTCCTTCCTTTCGTGCTATGTATAGTCTGTCCGTATTTGCTCTTGGGTGTAGTAGTTTGTGTATTGTCATATGTTTCCTCGTTTTCTGGTCTATGCTACGAAGCTCTGCCTTCGTCCATTCCACTATTCCTGCGCTGTATCTGATGATGATGATGATGATGATGACTATTTTTATTATTATTATTATTATTATTATTATTATTATTATTATTATTATTATTATTATTATTATTATTATTATTATTTCGGACGGAGACCCTCTTGTAGACATGTTTTGTTAAAAATGACTGCTGCTTCAGCACTATTAATCTTTTAGAGAGTCTTCTCTATCTTTCTGATGACGGCTTTCTCGTTGATGCTTAGGCTGGCGAGCAACGCACCAAAGGGAATAGTAAAATTCGGTTGAGGCATTTGGTTTATTATTGCTTATACAATTCTCTCTCTCTCTCTCTCTCTCTCTCTCTCTCTCTCTCTCTCTCTCTCTCTCCAACGCGACGTTTCTTCCTGATCCACAGGACATTATCAAGCGATGACTGCTGAGGGACTGAATTCCAGTGGGTTGTTGTTGTTGTTTTATTAAGCCAACACTTCTTGTTGCACGGGCCTTTCTCTTGTTCGGCCCGTAGGTGATCTGAAAAGATTCATCAGGTTCATGGTTAGGTTTGCGAAGTTGGAAATATTTTTAGTTGTAGAGATAGGAGTGAACAGGGGAAGGATGATGGTGTCAGTGAAAGAGGGCCATCATGTTATATTGAAGAAGTTTGAAAAATGTAAGGCTTTCGAATATTAGAGAAACTGTGCAGGTGGGGTTGTCCAACCCTTTACTCCCTTGGGTCCCTGTGGAACGATTTCAGTGGTAGGTAAAGTTTAGAAGAATGATAGTGGATGACGTGGATAGAGCCTTACAGTGAGGGGATATGATGAGGGTGAATGATGTCACTTTAGCTTATTTCACCTTGGTGGAGGTAGGTTGTAGAGCATCTAAGCATGCTCTTCTAAGTTCTCAATGATTGTTTTTGTGACTATGGCAGCTGCATGCTCAGCATCTTGTGAATTTAAATCTATTTGTGTTACACCTCTTAGCTGTGCTGTTTCTCTGCACTCCAGCAGGTAGTGAAGGAGTGGTTGCTGTGTTTCTTCTTCACAGTGTTCGTATGGTCTGACACTGTTTTCCACGATTTCCCAGCAGGCTTTGTATCGGTCGACCATTTATACAATCTGGCAGATGGTGAGTTCTTTTCTATCCACTCGTGATGGTCTTTTAGCAGGTTTTCTTTGCAGAGTGGTTTCATTGCATTCTTGAGTTGTTGCAGTGCAGGTTGTATGTGTATTTGCACTCTGTGAATGTGCTTTGTGCTTTTGACAAAAGCTCATCGGCCATCTCGTTGCCTGGAATTCCTATATGACTGGGTATCCAGTTTAAGGTGACAAGTTTTCCTCTTTCGCTGTGCTGATGCAGCAGTGTTTTAATTCCAGCCAGCAGTACCTTGTTCTCTTTGTTTTTTTGTTGTTGCAAGGTTTGCATTGAGGACTTTGAGTCGGTGTGGATGATTACAGGGCCCTCTTCATTCCCTAGCAAGTATAGCAGTACCTGTCTTATTGCTATTAATTCTGTCTGCATAGTGGAGGCGTGGTTGGAGGTTCCAGCAGGTTGTGAATTTTCTTGGATATACTGCAGTTCCCGTAGTTTGATTTTCGGGATCTACAGTGCCATCGGTGTAGTATGTTTGTGCCCCTATGATCTCAGTATTCCTTATTGCCTCATAGGCTGCAGCTCTTAGCTCTTCTCTTGTGCAGTCTTCTTTTGCTATTGGTAGGCTTGTGTATTTATATGTTGCAGTGTCCTTCTTCCAGGGTGGTAGATGTTGTGTGCCCTGTGTTGTGTCTGGACTTAGCTGCAACAGTATCTCTGCCATACCTAGGCTCTTAATGTTGTCACTTTGGTCCTTACCATAGGAACTCGGACTTTGAATCTCTGGATGTTTAGCAAGTTCCTCTCTGGCTCTTTTCTTCGAGATGGAGTCTCTTTCTGAGAGGAACATCTTGGCCATTGTGCTTGTATTTCGCTGTGCAATCCTATCCTCTAGTTTTGGCAAGTTAGTTTCAAGCCTGAGGTTGCACAGCCTTGTCCACGTGGGTGCTCCTAGCATGAGTCTCATTGCATTGTTTTGAATGACCTCCAGTGATTCATTTTGAGCCTCTGTCAGCCTCATCAGAGTGGGGGCAGCATAGTCCACCAGTGTTCTGGTGCAGGCTAGGTAGTACTTCCTTTGTATGTGTTCATTTGCTCCCTCCTTCAGGGATGACATATATCTCATGGCTGCCAGTCTTGCATTTGCTCTTTCTCTCAAGTACTTGATTTCCTCCTTGAAAGTTAACTGCTGGTCTATGACAACTCCCAAGTACATGTAGCTGTCTACCCATTCTATGGGCTCAGCTCCTCTTCTTAGTGGCTGCAACGGTCTGTGGGCTTTTATTGTCATGGCCTTAGTTTTATTTATATTTATTTGGAGGCCTAGCTCGTTTGATTTATTGCTGATGTAATTGAGTGCCCTTTGCATTCTAGGCATTCTAACAGCTCCTCTTGCTACTACACACACATCATCGGCATAGATAAAGATTTCTACGTCTTCTGCGAGCTGAAGGGAGGCTATATTCTCTGTTAGTATGTTGAATAAAAATGGACTCAGAATTCCTCCCTGAATTCCAGTGGCGAGTCCTTCTTATATCATGATGTTGCCGGCTCTTGAGTACGGTCTACAGCACCCCTCCGGCAGGTTGGGTTTTCATTGGTTCCTTGACAAGTGGTACGTGACGGGGGAAGAGAGAAGGAACATTCCACCCCCGGAGGATATAAAACTTTTCTATAAAGCCTTCATGCACCACCAATACAAGGAGGACGAAGGAGCCATGAAGAAAATAATAGAGGAACACGTCCGCCCCATGGAGGAAGGGAAGAGAGTGTCCCTCATTATTTACTACAAAAATCGGCGTACAAAGGACCTCCTGATGAAGAACAACCCCTCCCCGCCCGTAGGAGACCCCTTAAAGCAGTCCAACGTTGTCTACTGATATGTATGCCCCGCCCAAGGATGCCCTGGGATTTATATCGGCATGACGACGATGCGCCTGTCTAAAAGGATCTCCTGCCACGCCCAGGAGGGCGCCATTAGGCAGCACGCCCTAGCAGTACACCGGAAAGACATCACGAGAGACGACATCGTCAAGAATATCAAGATCATGGGGAGAGCCCCTGACCCACGACGTCTGCGTCTCCTAGAAGCGCTGCTTATCCTCGAACAAAAGCCTCCCCTTAATACCACGCAAGAAGCGTTCCTGATACCGACGTGTGTGAGGAGGACCACGCCCCTCCCCCCCAACGAAAGTACCAGTGCGCATGAAACAAACACCGGACATAAAGCATATTATGAGCATAATACCAGGGGTGACGTCACTCAGGTAGAAGCCAATCAAGAGGCTCGCGGTGATATTCCCTGCCTGAGAAGGTCTGCAAGACTCGTAAACGCCCGCCATATGAGTCACCTTCCCAGGAACCAATGAAAACCCGACCTGCCGGGGAGGTGCTCTAGACCTTACTCAAGAAGAAGGACTTGCCACTGGAATTCAGTCCCTCAGCAGTCATCACTTGATAGTCCTGTGGATCAGGAAGAAACGTCGCGTTGGAGAGAGAGAGAGAGAGAGAGAGAGAGAGAGAGAGAGAGAGAGAGAGAAAGAGAGAGAGAGAGAGAGAGAATTGTATAAGCAATAATAAACCAAATGACTCAACCGAATTTTACCATGCCCTTTGGTGCGTTGCTCGCCAGTCTAAGCGTCAACAAGAAAGCCGTCATCAGAAAGATAGAGCAGACTCTCGACAAGATTAATAGTGCTGAAGCAGCAGTCATTTTTAAAAAAAAATTTATTTATTATTATATTTTTACGAAAATATAAAGAAAAAATGGAGATGTCATTCATAATATTTCAAAACCACCATGTAACCACCATGTAGCTATACCTTAAGAATAACGACAAGCTCTCTCGTCCTCTCCTTCCTCTCCTCCTCCTCTCTATCTCCTCAGCTCTCCTCTCTCTCTCTCACCAGACGGCGATCGCACTTGCAGAGCATTTCGCTTCAATTTCCCGCTGCTGGCTCCTACTTAAATAATGCAAATCTCGCAGGCATCGACAGACTTATCAATAAACCCAGTCCTTCGCAAAGTTTGTTTCTCTCGAATGAATTGCTGTTTCAGAGAACAACAACATTTTCGTGGGCAGAATCTAACTCTCCATCAATATTGAAAAACGCCCGGACTTCTGCCTGTCAACGGAATATCTCAATGACGGAATAAAATTTTTGTGGTTGTCATATAAATACCATTCATCTGATTTCCGATTCTGAAGTACTGAAGGAATAATACGTCAGTGGAAGGCACACACACTGACATATATATATATATATATATATATATATTATATATATATATATATATATATGTATATATATATATATATATATATATATATATATATATATATATATATATATATATATATATATATATATATATATAATTATATATATATATATATACATATATACTATATATAAAGGGTGTCCATAAAGTCCCGGTACCATTCTGGGCAATAAATACTTGTAATGGTACTGGGATTTTAATTATCACTCACCGTTATCCATATAATTATTCCGGGCTACAAATGTCCTTTAATATCTAATTCGCTCTACCTCGGAATTGATATATTTTTCATATATGTAAACCGAAGGGGGATATTTTAGTTGATAATAATTTGGTCCCCTCATGGACCGAACCACCGTCCAGCGGAAAGGGACGAAATCAGGACGACATTGATTGTGATTGTGTATATATATATATATATATATATATATATATATATATATATATATATATATATATATATATATATATATATATATATATATATATATATATATATTTACATCACACACACACACACACACACACACACACACACACATATATATATATATATATATATATATATATGTACGTATGTGTAACTATATGTACTTAATATGAAATCATGGTCGTTTGGTACAGCCAGCTTGTATGTGTGTGTGTAGCAATTACTTTCAGCAAAAGGCCTATAACACCACAGCATTCCCAAGAGAATTAACGAAGACACATCCTTCATTTCATAACAGATTACATACTCCATTTATTTGTGAGTTGCATGATGCTGGTATGATGTAGAATTCTGGTAAAATACAGTGTGCGGGAGATTTTTGTTTACAATATGTATACTATAGTCGTAACTTACTTCAGTTGTTATATTTGTCTTGTGTAATATTCCCTTTAATAAACATAAAACGCATTGCGTGTGTGTAAACACTTTGTATCTGTACGTATTCTAAACTCAACGTCTTTACCGATCTTCTGTATAGGCTTATGTATATCTCTACACATACACACATTGTAAACGCAATGCCTTTACTCATCTTCTGTATAGGCCTATGTATATCTCTCTCTCTACACACACACACACACACACACATATACACAGACACACACACACATACTGTAAACTCAATGTATTTACCGATCGTCTGTATAGGTCTATGCATATCTCTACACATACATTGTAAATTTAACGTCTTTACTGATCGTCTGTATAGGCCTATGTATATCTCTCTACACATACACTGTAAACTCAGTGTCTTTGCCGATCACCCGTATAGGCCTATGCACATCTCAACACGTAAAAATAGCACCTGTTCAACGGGGAATTCGCGCGCGCAGTAAAGAAAAAAGAAAAAAGATATTTGATCATGCAAAGTACACCATTTCATAAATTTCATTTACAAGCAGCGTTTATTACCCGAAGCAAAACTCTTTACAGCTTCATGCCGGAGTATATACGAGGCTCATAAAGTGCCAGTTTTTTCCACAGGAAGCTGCGAGGGATGAAGTGTAATGAAAACTACGGCGCTGTTGTTGCTGCTGCTGCTGCTGCTGCAGGCTCCGGGTAATCATCTTGCCTCCTGAGATCTGTTTGCTGCATTCGGTGAGGAGACTGCGTTGTTCGACTCAGGCTTTGTTTGTTTGTCTGTCTTGTTTGCCTGGTTGTGGTTTGGTTCAGTCTTTCTGTTTGGTTGGACATCTGGTAAGGAGGTATTGTTGGTTGTTTGGTTCAGGCTTTGTTTATTTGTATATCTGGTAAGGAGGCTTTGTTGTTTGGTTCAGGCTTTGTTTGCACATCTGGTAATTAGGCTCTGTTGTTTGTCTCAGTCTTCGTTTGTTTGTACATCTGGTAAGGAGGCTACACTTTTGCTTCAGTGTTTGTTTCTTTTATTTCTCTCGCTGTAGTGTATGATCGTTTGTTAGTTTGTTTGTTAGTTTTTTTGCAGGAAGTTACGTTTGGATTTTCTGGAAATTTGACTAAAGGTGTAGGTCTCTTGATTGGGATTAAGTACCAAGTTTTGGAAGAGATTAAAATATAACTTTCTGCGAAACGGAACCGTCAGAGAGAGAGAGAGAGAGAGAGAGAGAGAGAGAGAGAGAGAGTGCCTATTCCCATATCAAGTGAGACTTGGTCGTGAAGATAAAGCGATGGAATAAATCTTATCTTAAAGCCTAGTATTCTGAAAATGCGAGAGAGAGAGAGAGAGAGAGAGAGAGAGAGAGAGAGAGTCCAGATTAGCGCAGGATATCGACAGCACGTCGGGTCGACATCAACAAATCATATGTTCATGATAGCCTTGAAGGAGATAGGTAGTCTCCAGACATCTTTGAGTTTTGCTGCGATTCTCATATATGTGTGTATATATATATATATATATATATATATATATATATATATATATATATATATATATATATATATATATATATATATATATATATATACACACACACACACACACACACACACACACACGCATATATATATATATATCATATATATATATATATATAATATATATATATATATATATATATATATATATATATATATATATATATATATATATATATATATATCTTTTAGTTAAAGTATATTCCAACACTTCCTACGAGATTTCTTTTTCATTTTACAAGATTCTTCTTTATCAGCAGAGATATAATTTACAACATTTTCAGGACGTTAAGTTTATACGATCTTTATAAAGCTCAGTTTATTGGGGCTAATTGTCAGTTTTAGAGGATGCCGGCCGGATGAGATGCAGTGGAGAGAGAGAGAGAGAGAGAGAGAGAGAGAGAGAGAGAGAGAGATGCATTACGCTCGGGGAAACGAGTTTGAATACCATGTGCACTCGAGCACAC
>NC_087219.1:35792585-35811019 GCF_015104395.2 Macrobrachium nipponense
ACTTCTTCTCGTTGTGCTGTCATTTATGCGATGGCTGTTCTGGTTTTCTTGAGAGTTGCCAATCCCCTCTTGTCGCTCTGATATCCTGAGCTGATGGTCAATGGGATTCACCCCTTGTGGTAAGGGTGTGGTCACCGTAAGTCTGTTGGGCAGGAACTAATCTCCAGGTCAGCAGGGTCAATCTTAGCTTCTTTTAATATCAAAGCTCGGCTTATGGGGATCTTCTGAGGTAAAACCTTTGTTTCCTTCAATTACTTTGATCTCTCTGATAAGCGCACCTTCTACTACCCTCCTGTGACTAATTTTGTTGCTTTTGTATATAAGCCTACTGTTTTTGAAATCCATCCTATGGTCATTTTCCCACAATGTCTAGCTATAGCACTCCCCTGAGAGTTAAGCTGTAACTGCCCTTTTATGTTCTTGGACTCTAGTCCTTATTCCCCTACCTGATTCCCCCACATATCTATCTCCACAATTATTGCAATTGATTATGTATTACCCCGCTACATCATCTGTATTACTGTCTTCTCCCTCCAATTTATTTATACATACTTTGTTTTTTAAGGTATTATCAAAGGTATATACAAATTTATATTGACTTTCTTTCATTTTTGACGTGATTTGTTTCATTTTTAGGCATAAAAGGATGGGGGGGCAACTATTTTTCTTGTTTTTCTTTTATTCCATGTACTCTCTACATTCGCTCTGTAAAATATTTTTCTAGCTTTTGGTGAGTGCCCTTTTTCTGAACCATTCCGGGTATGCTAATGTATCGAAGCTTTTATCGATGTAATTTATTTCTTGCTCTATCTTGCAAGGGTCACACGTTCTCATTGCTCTAAGAAATAAACCTGTTAGAACCCCTATTTTTATATCATGACTATGAAAAGAGAAGAAATGAATATATGAGTTTGTATGTGTGGGCTTTCTATATGTGCTGAATTCATATCCTGTTTCTTTTCTTTCTATGAGTATGTCTAAAAAGGGCAGTTTATTATTGTTACTTTTCTCTAAAGTGAACTGGATATTGTTATCAAACTTATTGAGCTCATCTAGAAAAGTTTCTATTTTATTTCCATCCCCTTGCAGAATAGCAAAAATATCATCCACGTATCTCCACCATCCTTGCAGTTTTAAGTTAGGGACATTCACATTAGGAACTAGATTAGTTTCGAAATATTCCATATAGATGTTAGCGAGTATAGGTGATAATGAGGACCCCATAGCTACTCCATATTTCTGTTTGTAAACATGTCCCTCAAACGTGAAATAAGTATCACTGACACACAATTTTGATCACGCAAGGAAGACGCCTATTCGATGTTTGGATTGAAAATACCCTCATCATGTTTAGTCTGTAGGAATTCTAATACTTTTTCTAAGGGGACATTGGTGAATAATGCTACTACATCAAAACTAACCATGTGTCCCTTTATATTCTTTTTCTTACTTTGTCTATGAAATCTACTGAATGTTTAATATGGGATTCTGAAAATATTACCTAAGTATATTCCTAGTTCTCCAGCTAACACACAGCTAAGTTTTTGTTAGGAGATTTTCTACTAGAAACAATAGGGCGTAGAGGGCAGCCTCCTTGTGTATTTTGGGGCTGCCATATATATATGCAAGCTCAGGTAATTTTACTTGAGAATAATTTAGTGCATAGCATGTCCTTCCCATTAGCCAAAGCCATGAAAAACAAGATCTGGTTTATAAGTGAATGTTTGAAGAACAAAGTGTGTCCAAAAACATATGGCAGGATTGGAAGAAGACCCTGGAGTGGAGAAGCATTCAGCAGTTTTCAAGAGGATACATCAAGGATCAGTTGCAAGAGCTTAGGGAGAAGAAGAACGCTGCATTTGCTGGTGTAAGGAGTACACAAAACACACTTCAAGAGACCATAAGGGGTGAGTGGTACAAAAAAAAGTTGTTGGGCAGGTCAACAGTAGAGTAAACTTTGATACAAATCGTAACATGGTCAACATTAAAAATAAGTTTGAGAGTTTATTTAGTAATTCGGTTTGGATAAAATTTAGCAATATGGATAATATAAAGAATATCTCAAGTAGATTATTGACTAGGGATGAAACAGCAGCACTAGGGCTAGGATTAAATTTTGTGCAGGGACTACAAACATATTAACATAGAATTCAACAGCAAGATTAACTACCTTAATGTTGAACATCACAATGATTTAGTCTCCTTTCTCAGAGGAGTGATGATAGGGAGTAATGAAAGCAAACTTGGAGATATCTTGCCAAGGAGATTTAGGATCGCTCTGAAGGGATTAAAAAAGCTACAAAGATATTATTGAATTATGAAAGCTGACAAAGGGGGGTAGTATTGTCATCATGAATAGCTCAGAACTATATGGGTTAAATGTACAGGCTACTAGATGATGAAACTACTTATGCTAAAATAGAGAATCCTCCAACAATCCAAAAGCTTCAATACCTTTACTTTAATCAGAATGTGAAGAAAATAATCAGTAGACTAGGTAATTGGGAAGGACATGCTATGCACTAAATTATTCTCAAGTAAATTACCTGAGCTTGCATATATATATGGCAGCCCCAAAATACACAAGGAGGGCTGCCCTCTACGCCCTATTGTTTCTAGTAGAAAATCTCCTAACAAAAACTTAGCTGTGTGGTTAGCTGGAGAACTAGGAATATACTTAGGTATATATTTCAGAATCCCATATTAAACATTCAGTAGATTTCATAGACAAAGTTAAGAAAAAAAAGAATATAAAGGGACACATGGTTAGTTTTGATGTAGTAAAGCATTATTCACCAATGTCCCCTTAGATAAGTATTAGAATTCTACAGACTAAACATGATGAGGGTATTTTCAATCCAAACATCGAAATAGGCGTCTTCCTTGCGTTGATCAAATTGTGTGTCAGTGATACTTATTTCACGTTTGAGGGACATGTTTACAAACAGAAATATGGAGTAGCTATGGGGTCCTCATTATCACCTATACTCGCTAACATCTATATGGAATATTTCGAAACTAATCTAGTTCCTAATGTGAATGTCCCTAACTTAAAACTGCAAGGATGGTGGAGATACGTGGATGATATTTTTGCTATTCTGCAACGGGATGGAAATAAAATAGAAACTTTTCTAGATGAGCTCAATAAGTTTGATAACAATATCCAGTTCACTTAGAGAAAAGTAACAATAATAAACTGCCCTTTTTAGACATACTCATAGAAAGAAAAGAAACAGGATATGAATTCAGCACATATAGAAAGCCCACACATACAAACTCATATATTCATTTCTTCTCTTTTCATAGTCATGATATAAAAATAGGGGTTCTAACAGGTTTATTTCTTAGAGCAATGAGAACGTGTGACCCTTGCAAGATAGAGCAAGAAATAAATTACATCGATAAAAAGCTTCGATACATTAGCATACCCGGAATGGTTCAGAAAAAGTGGGCACTCACCAAAGCTAGAAAAATATTTTACAGAGCGAATGTAGAGAGTACATGGAATAAAGAAAACAAGAAAATAGTTGCCTCCCTTTTATGCCTAAAATGAAACAAATCACGTCAAAATGAAAGAAAGTCAATATAAATTTGTATATACCTTTGATAATACCTTAAAAAACAAAGTATGTAAAAATAAATTGAAGGAGAAGACGTAATACAGATGATGTAGCGGGGGTATACATAATCAATTGCAACAATTGTGGAGATAGATATGTGTGGGGGAATCAGGTAGGGGAATAAGGACTAGAGTCCAAGAACATAGGGCAGTACAGCTTAACTCTCAGGGGAGTGCTATAGCTAGACATTGTTGGGAAAATGACCATAGGATGGATTTCAAAAACAGTAGGCTTATATACAAAAGCAACAAAATTAGTCACAGGAGGTAGTAGAAGGTGCGCTTATCAGAGAGATCAAAGTAATTGAAGGAAACAAAGGTTTTACCTCAGAAGATCCCATAAGCCGAGCTTTGATATTAAAAGAAGCTAAGATTGACCCTGCTGACCTGGAGATTAGGTTTCCTGCCCAACAGACTTACGGTGACCACACCCTTACCACAAGGGTGAATCCCATTGACCATCAGCTCAGGATATCAGAGCGACAAGAGGGATTGGCACTCTCAAGAAAACCAGAACAGCCATCGCATAAATGACAGCACAACGAGAAAGAAGTTCCAGAAGACTGCTGGGGCCTTGACCCAGGCTAACATCCCAACATCTCTTGAGAATGGGCCACAGAAGGGCCTGAAAGTACTCGAGTGTGGAGTAAACTAAATGTAAATACATAGAAGTAAACAAGTTACAAATTGAATTTGTGGGTTTCTTTTTCAATTATTATTATTATTATTATTATTATTATTATTATTATTATTATTATTATTATTATTATTATTATTATTATTATTATCTCTATTTGGAAGAGATAACTAGTGATTTTGTGTAAATAATAAAGTTGTAAAGACAATGTTTAACTAAACCATGAGATTATTATTATTATTATTTTTTTTTTTTTTTTAGGCTCTATCACAGTCCTCCAATTCGACTGGGTGGTATTTATAGTGTGGGGTTCCGGGTTGCATCCTGCCTCCTTAGGAGTCCATCACTTTTCTTACTATGTGTGCCGTTTCTAGGATCACCACTCTTCTGCATGAGTCCTGGAGCTACTTCAGCCTCTAGTTTTTCTAGATTCCTTTTCAGAGATCTTGGGATCGTGCCTAGTGCTCCTATGATTATGGGTACAATTTCCACTGGCATATCCCATATCCTTCTTATTTCTATTTTCAGATCTTGATACTTATCCATTCTTCCCTCTTCCCTTTTTCTCTTCAACTCTGGTGTCCCATGGTATTGCGACATCAATGAGTGATACTTTCTTCTTGACTTTGTCATCAACGTCACGTCTGGTCTGTTTTGCACTTATCACCCTCTCCGTCCTGATACCATAGTCCAGAGGATCTTTGCCTGATCGTTTTCTATCACTCCCTCAGGTTGGTGCTCGTACCACTTATTACTGCAAGGTAGCTGATTTTTTTTATCTTGCACAGGCTCCAGTGGAGGGCTTTTGCCTTTTACTGAATCATGCCTCTTTTTGTACTGGTTCTGTGCAAGTGCCGGGTCATTCGCTTGCTATGTGGTTTATGGTTTTCATTTTTCGTATTGCACTTCCTACATATGGGAGAGATGTTATTTCCGTCTATCGTTTCTTTGAACATATCTGTTCTTAGGGCCTGATCTTGTGCCGCTGTTATCATTCCTTCAGTTTCCTTCTTTAGCTCTCCCCTCTGTAGCCATTGCCAATTGTCATCGCTGGCTAGTTCTTTAGTCCTGTCTCATGTATTGTACCGTGCATTGTTTTGTTGTGCCAGTCCTCTGTTCTGTCTGTCATTGTCCTGTCTCTGTATATTTCTGGGTCTTCGTCTACTTTTATTAGTCCCTTCTTCCCATGCACTCTTTAGCACGTCTTCACTGGTTTTCAGATATTGCCCCAGTGCTCTGTTCTCGATGGTTGACGCAGGCCTCTATACTTAGTAGTCCTCTCCCTCCTTCCTTTCGTGTTATGTATAGTCTGTCCGTATTTGCTCTTGGGTGTAGTTGCTTTGTGTATTGTCATATTGTTTCCTGGTTTTCTGATCTATGCTGCGGAGTCTGCCTTCGTCCATTCCACTACTCCTGCGCTGTATCTGATTACTGGCACTGCCATGTGTTTATGGCTTTTGATCATATTTCCGGCGTTGAGTTTTGACTTGAGTATCGCCTTGAGTCTCTGCATATATTCTTTCCTGATCGTGTCCTTCATCTCTTGGTGTTTTATATCCCCGGCCCTCCTTCATTATTCCCGGAGGTATTTGTATCCTGTCTCATCATGTGTTTGATGTTGCTCCCATCTGGTAGCTTTATCCCTTCAGTTCTCTGTTACTTTGCCCTTTTTGATGTATTGACTAAGGCGCATTTTTTCTTTTCCAAACTCCATCCTGATGTCCCCAGATACAATTCTTACAGTCTGGATTAGGGTATCTATTTCCTTGATGCTCTTACCATACAGCTTGATGTCGTCCATGAACATCAGATGGTTGATTCTGTTGCCTCTTTTCTTGAGTTGGTACCCGGCATCCATTTTCTGTAGTACTTTTGTCATGGGAATCATGGCTACTACGAAGAGTAGTGGGGACAGTGAGTCGCCCCTGGAAGATCCCTCTCCTGATATTAACTCTGCAGTCTTATTCCAGAGCTTGTAAGTATTGTATTCCAGTTGCGCATTGTATTTTTGAGGAAGCTGATGGTGTTTTCCTCTGCCCCATATATTTTCAGGCATTCTATTAGCCATGTGTGTGGTATCATGTCGAAGGCTTTCTTATAGTTTATCCATGCCATGCTTAGGTTGGTTTTCCTTCTCCTACTGTTCTTCATTGCCATTTTGTCTATCAGGAGCTGGTCTTTTGTGCCCCTATTATTATTATTATTATTATTAGCAACGTGTAACTAACAATCTTGTGTAAATCACAAACCTGTAATTATAAAGCCAATCAAGTTACGAAGACACAGGTAACGGCGCACCGAAGCACTATGATGGCTTCTCCAGAATCTGCAAGCATCAGCATTTTACATCTACCAGGGAAACCACTAACTGGCTTTACAGAAAATGGGTATTAAAGAAAACGTGAATTAGGGCCTCTCGTACTGGGCTGGTCTCTAGGACCACATCTGCTGAAATACGAGTGTGAAATGATTTTTAACGAATGGATACGGTTAAGAGGGGAAGTTTTGCAGCTCTGCATTTCAAGGGAATAATGAAGCGGAATGTGTAATGAGGGAAAGGAGAGGAGATACGAAGGATGGATGAATATACTGATATTCTGTTGGCAACACAAGGGTACAGAGGCTGTTTGATCACTGAAAAGAAGAGACAGGAGGGGCAGATGAATAAATGACTAATTTTACGGTCTTGGTAATTACAAGGAGACTCATTACCGTAACTTGACCCTTAAATAACGTGATTTAAACTAAACTAACCTTACTTGACCTCAGATAACCTCCGGCGTCGTATCCTGCCTAGGACGCAATCTGTGCTGAGGGCGCCTTTTCCCCAAAAATGAGTTCCCAGATCTCCCAGAATCTAATCACATATTACACCAGCAAAGAGGCCCCACCATTTGTTTACAACTTTCATACAAATCGTCGTTTAATTTTTTGCGCAATCCTATAATGGGTCCATTTTCCAAAAAATAAATAAATAAATAAATAAGTAAATAAAATAAATAAATAAAATAATGCAAAATAATTAAATAAATACAAATCTAATAACAAAATGCACGCTACGAAGCCCACCATTTGTATAAAATTTTCACACAAATCAATGCATATTTGTTTGTGCTCAATGCTGCAAGAGGTACCCTTTGCCCCAAAAATGCGTTCGTGTCTGTCCTAAAATCTAATCACAAGCTGCAAGCAACGAGGCACACCTCTCTTATGCAATTTTTATACAAATCAGTACTTCTTTTTATTTTCTATTTTTACAATCCTGAAATAGATCCCTTCCTCCGTAAAAAATATTTCCGTATCTCTTCCGTAATCTAAAAACATACGTGAGTATCTCTTCCATAATCTAAAATAAATACGTCCTTATCTCTTCCATAATCTAAAAAATGCGTCTTTATCTCTTCCATAATCTAACAAATACGTCCTTATCTCTTCCATAATTTAAAAAATACGTCCTTATCTCTTCCATAATCTAAAAAATGCGTCCTTATCTCTTCCATAATTTAAAAATACGTCCTTATCTCTTCCATAATTTAAAATATACGTCCTTATCTTTTCCATAATCTAAAAAATACGTCCTTATCTCCTCCATAATCTAAAAAATACGTCCTTATCTCTTCCTTAATCTAAAAAATACGTCCTTTCTCTTCCATAATTTAGAAAATACTTCTTTATATCTTCCATAATCTAAGTACAAAATGCCAGCTACAAGTCGCACTTTTGGCAAAAATTTCAAACCCAGAATCTAATAGCATGTTGACATCAACGAGGCCCACCTTTTGCATAATGCAGAGTCTCATATACATGCATGCATCATTCTTTGCATTATTTCTGCAAACAAGGAGACATACTAATAAAGAAACCGAGGCAGAGGAAAACGAACCCAAGTTAAAATATAAAACTTCTTTGTAGGTAAAACAGATTTAGTTTTAAGCAGCCCTGTTATAGTAGATTCATATCAGCCGTGCATATGACGTCTAGGCCTGTCTCTTACGGCGCCCCTGACTGGCTGTTGATAAGCCAATCACAGGGCTGGACACTCTCAGTCTCTCGAGAAAGTTCACAGAGGTAGGATGTATGTTCCACCTCTCCAGAGGGATAGTTTTGAGAGACGTATCCCTCAGGAGAGGTGGAAAATACATCCTGTCCATGTAAACTCTCGAGAGACTGAGAATTTCCAGCCCTGTGACTGGCTTATCAATAGCCAATCAGGGGCGTAGTAAGTGACAGGCCTGGACATCAGATGCACGGTTGATGTGAATCTACTTTAGTAACGCTGCAAATGCCAGTCTGGAGTAAATTCAGGTTTAGTGTGGCAATAAATGTCAGTTTTAACTATTTTTATTATGTTATATAATATATATATATATATATATATATATATATATATATATATATATATATATATATATATATTTATGTTCCCACTCAATTCGGCAAACCTCTTGAGAGAGTCAATGGAAATTATGGATGTTTCCATGATGGAAGAAAGAGAAGAAGAATTAAGAAGAAGAAGAAGGTTATTTTATTATTTATTACTTATTTTTTTTTTTTTTTTTTTTTTAAAATTTATTTTTTAATATTATATTATTATTATTATTATTATTATTATTATTATTATTGTTGGGAAAAGTAATTCCTCAGTAGTATTTTAGTTTGATTTTGTTTTTTAAAACAGACCGACTATTGTGGATTTACTTTTCCATTTTATTAACTCACCTGACTATGAGTTTTCTTTGGATTATTATTATTATTATTATTATATTTGTTTTCTTTTTTTATTTATTATTTTTTTTTTTGTCTATCACAAGTCCTCCAATTCGACTGGGTGGTATTTATAGTGTGGGGTTCCGGTTGCATCCTGCCTCCTTAGAGTCCATCACTTTTCTTACTATGTGCGCCGTTTCTAGGATCACACTCTTCTGCATGAGTCCTGGAGCTACTTCGGCCTCTAGTTTTTCCAGATTCCTTTCCAGGGATCTTGGGATCGTGCCTAGTGTTCCTATGATTATGGGTACAATTTCCACTGGCATATCCCATATTCTTCTTATTTCTATTTTCATGTCTACATACTTATCCATTTTTTCCCTTTCTTTCTCTTCAACTCTGGTGTCCCATGGTATTGGGACATCAATGAATGATACTTTTTTCTTGATTTTGTCAATCAACGTCACGCCTGGTCTATTTGCACGTATCACCCTATCTGTTCTGATACCATAGTCCCAGAGGATCTTTGCCTGATCGTTTTCTATCACTTCTTCAGGTTGGTGCTCGTACCACTTATTACTGCAAGGTAGCTGGTGATTCTTGCACAGGCTCCAGTGGAGGGCTTTTGTTACTGAATCATACCTTTTTTTGTACTGGTTCTGTGTAAGCGCCGGACATTCGCTTGGTATGTTGTTTATGGTTTCATTTTTCGTATTGCACATCCTGCATATGGGAGAGATGTTATTTCCATCTATCGTTCTTTGAACATATCTGGTTCTTAGGGCCTGATCTTGTGCCGCTGTTATCATTCCTTCAGTTTCCCTCTTGAGCTCTCCCCTCAGTAGCCATTGCTACATGCCATCGCTGGCTAGTTTATTATTATTATTATTATTATTATTATTATTATTATTATTATTATTATTATTATTATTATTATTATTATTATTATTATTATCCAACCATTTTGAATCATGATTTATTCTTTATTTTTATTTAACTCTTCCTGTTTTGTCAAACCTTCTGGCACTATCAATCTCTCTACCTTCCATTATTAGTAGTATACCAGTTCCACGTAAGGGAAAGACGCAGCAGGCTGCTATAATGGACCAACAACATTTCCCGAGTATTTTTCGGTCCCAAATGACATCATATTCTCTCTCACTTGTTGCAACACCCCATTTCAAAGGTTGGAAAAAAGTCGGAGGTTAATATGCTGGTCATTTATTAAACGCAGTGTTATTAAAGCACACGCGTTTTCTTTACGAACGCAACGTAGTCTTGTCGACATACCGGGGGATCTTTTGTAAAAATCCTCACAGAGGAGAGAATGGTAAAATATGTATGCATGTACACACATATGTATATATATATATATAAATATATATATATATATATATATATATATATATATATATATATATATATATATATACACATATATATCATATATATATATATATATATATATATATATAGTATATGATATATATATATATATAATATATATATATCTATATATATATATATATATATATATCTATATATATATATATATATATATATATATATAATCATATATATATATATATATATCTATACTGGTTATCTATATATATATATATATATATAGATATATATATATATATATATACATATAGATTATATATATATATATAGATATATATATATATATATATATATATATATATATATATATATATATATATATAGATATATATATATATATATATATATATATATATATCATATATCTATATATATATACTATATATATATATATATATATAGATATATATATATATATATATATATATATATTATATATATATATATAATATATATATATATATATATATATATATATACTATATATATATATATATACACACATATTAATATATGGTAAAATTACATAATCATTACCATAAAAGCGTTAAATATTAGCACTTAGTACTTAGTATAATTACAAACATATATAAACATTAAAATGACAAATATTGCTATAAAAACGACAAATATTAGCACTTATAAAAAAATACTCCCGCAGTATAATTACAAACATGTGCAATAAAATTCAATATATATTACTATAATACAATAAATATTACCACTTGGTACTTTTGACCTCAGAGAATACTCCCGAAATATAATTACAAACATATATAAACATTGCCATAAAACGATAAACATTAGTGCTTAGTACTTTCGACCTCAGAGAATACTCCCTCAATATAATTACAAACGTCCATATTAAAATTATATAAACATTACCAATAAAGGCTTGAGAAACGAGTTATCCAGATTTCCAAGAGGCTTTAATTACGCAACGCCCACTCTCGCGAGATCGACCCAGCCTCGGTACCAGAGACGCAACTCACAATTGCGTTAAGGAGTTTTTAATCCGTCTCTCGTTCTAATTTTCTCAGCTCTGGCGAGCTGTCTCATTACCGTGAATTCATAAAGGCTATAAACTTCCTTAATGGCCTTAAATGGGGTTGGAGGGTTTGGGGGGTGGAGTGGGGGGGAGGGGAATGCAACGAGAGGCCCCCTTTTGGAACTGAGACAGACGAAGGCTTTCGTCTTTCGTTTTTTCAAAAGTTTTCCTTTTAAAGATATTTAGAGTTTCTGTTTATATTTACGAGGAAATAGACGGTATACGCATCACTACATTACAACCTTGACCTAATTATGTCCATTAAATTCTTATCAGTGGCGAACTATGATCTACGTGTTCCCTTGACATTAACCTTGACCTAATTCTGTGCATTCAATTCTTATCAGTTACGACCTATAATCTACGTGTTTCCTTGATACTGACCTTGACCTAATTTTGTGCACTGGCATTATTTTAGCAGTTCATATTTCTAAATACAAAATCACATCGTTTAGTTAAAAATGTAAATATGAAAATAAACTCAACATCGACCTTCGGAATGTGTGACCTTGACCCTGACTTATTCTGTACCTGGACTTCATTATATTATTATTTACCAAATATAAAACCTCTGTCTCATATGGCTCAAATATTATGACCAAGGTTAAATTATTAATTGACCTTTGACCCATATGAAGATTAAAAGTTACATTCCCATCTCTCTCAAAAATGTAACTTTACTTTGTATACTCATTGTTAACAGGAAAAAAAACAGATAAACAAATCATGAGAAAAACACATCGTCATTGTAAAAAGACAAAACAAACAATGGATAGTTAAGAAAAATACAATGCAAACAACGCAACTGAAAAAAGGAAAAAAAACTGGAGTAAATAAACTAAATAAAAAAGAAAACAGATAAACGTAGAACATTTTGAAGTAAGCAGTCTTAAACTAGGACAAATAAAATCAAGAATATTGTTAAGGAAAACGCAAGATAGCTAAGACGTAAACAAACTGATAATGACATAACGAGAAATAACGAAAAGATGAATAAAATATTGTGAAGAAAGTGAAGAAATGAAACTAACACACTGTGGAATATCACAGCCGGGAAAACAGTTTTTGTTAGGTAGAACAGGAACCAAAAAATAAATGATAAGTAAAAATATAACTGAAAATAAATAAATGATTAAAAAAATATACATAAAAATAAATACATAAACAAAAACATATAAAAGATATAGAAAATATACATAAATAACAAGGAATAAATAATAAAGAAAATATGAAAAAAATCAAATAAATAATAAAGAAAATATGAAAAAAATCAAATAAATAATAAAGAAAATATGAAATAAATCAAATAAATAATAAAGAAAATGTACATTAATTAAAAACTTAAATAAAGAAAATAAATCAATGCATAAATATAAAAAATATGTACATAAAAAATAAAAAAAACAAAAATATGAATCAAGATAAAAGCAGACTTGTGGAAGTGACCCGAAGAAAAATTTTTTGGGGGGTGGGGGTAGAGGGGGGGTGAGTGGAGGGCGCCTGAAGTGGCTCATTTCCGCGAAATTGCTGTTCTCTGTCACCACTCTAGGTACGGAGTTTTCCTCCTGAAGAGGCGAAAGTGGATGGCTGAGAAAGTATGTTTTAATCTATTTTCTTATTTTTCATATACAAACATTTCTCTTTTATTTTATCTTTTGTGACTTCGTCTTATATATTTTCATGGTCGACTTCTTTCTGTTGTAATTTATTCTCATTCTTTATCATTTTTTTTAATGTATATTATAAATAGTCACTTAGGGGAATATGTTGATTCTCTCTCTCTCTCTCTCTCTCTCTCTCTCTCTCTCTCTCTCCTCTCTCTCTCGTATGCACATTTATAATATAATCAATTATCAAATAATTTTTTACAGTTACTTCATTGTTATTGTTGTATTTAAGAATAATTTAAAGAGCTTATTCTACAGAGTCTTTTACTTAATGAACAAATTCTTATTCTCTCTCTCTCTCTCTCTCTCTCTCTCTCTCTCTCTCTCTCTCTCTCTCTCATATGGCATTTAAAAATGTGCATCAAAGTCATTTATTCCAGTTTCTTCATTGTTTAAAGTATTATTTTGTTTTTGTTTTTTAAAAGCTTATTTTAAACCTTTGTTTACTTATCTAAATAATGCTCTCTCTCTCTCTCTCTCTCTCTCTCTCTCTCTCTCTCTCTCTCTCTCGTTTCACTTACTTTACTCAAACTAATTCTCCCTTTAAAATAATTCCAGCCCCCATCTCTTTCCAGCGCATAAAACGTTTATTTTGAAAAGTGACCCAATTCTTTTAGGTCAATTTCGTTAGCAATAAAATAGTCTTTCGAAAATTGCCTAATATCTCTCCCAGGTTAAGAGGGAGGCAGGCGAGAGAGAGAGAGAGAGAGAGAGAGAGAGAGAGAGAGAGAGAGAGTGCTTCTCAGCCACAGGGTAGGACAATGAGACCAAAGACCACAGACAAAGATGGTGTGGGGGGATTTGGTGGGGGAGTTTATGGACAACCCCCCCTCCTCTCTCCTGGTAAAGAATTCAAAGATCTATTGCATAAGTAAACCAAGTAAGCTATATCTTTATTCCTTTAGCGGTAGTTACATGACTCATTTTGAGCATCAAGCTCGTTCCTATTCCTGTGACCTATTCAGTTTCCAGACTACCTCTGGAAAACGCTTCTGTAAAAGATTCGTAACATGATGACAAGCTCGTTTATTGTCAAACTTGATAATACTTCGAACAAGGTGATATTATCCCTGTATTTTTTAATTTGTTTACTGATAAATAATGAAGCGTTAACAAAAACTTGGCCAAAAATGGGCCCTGGGGCGACCTGGATTAAAGATCTGCTCTGGAAAACTGCTCAGCCTTGTCGGAAGTTTGCGTTTGGTAACAGTGCAGAGATTGCTCGTTCTGGGCTGTTTTACGATATCAAAAAAAAACTGGGGGGGGGGGGTGGGGGGGGGGGGGGGGGGTGGAGAATTCACCAAACACCTCAGAGGTCAAGGCAGGAAAGGTATCCTATTTTAAGGCCAGGTCAATGGAATATTAAATCGAGATGTACTCCCGTTGAGATATATCAAAAATAGCAGATTTCCACGCATTTTTGGTCAGTGACCCGCGAAAATATTGCGCGTAACTTTTATGTCCCATTACACCTGAGGTCTCCACAAGGCCACTGCAAGAGATATTTTTATGGACCATTATCAGAAAAAGGTCAGAGGTCATTGGCAAGTTGAGTAGGATTCTAAAGAACATAAAAGTGCCCACATTTGGGGGAAAAATCCAGACCATGACCAAAAAAAGTCATCAGCATTTTGAGTGAGAGTCCAAAAAAAAGCAAATGAATAAATAAATAAATGAAAAATAAATAAATAAATAAGATAAAAGGATCAAAATATCTCCAAGAGTAGAAACGCATAATAGATTAATCTTAGAAATATTAAAGAAATCAAGCAACAAAATCTATGCAAAAATGCAGAGCGATGGAATAAGAACTAAAGGAAGAGAGAGAGAGAGAGAGAGAGAGACGCGAATGATTACCTTCTCTAATACACACAAAATCAAGACCCCCAAAAAATGCTCACATTATCCCAGAATAGCAATGAAACCCAAATGAATTCGAAAATGAGTTCGGAAGCTTTCATAACACAGCTTTCCCATTCTCTGCAAGGTAGCCTCATTACAGCTATTATCCTGTACGCCACATATTGCAGTAAGTGGCTTAAATGGGGGCGGGGAGGAGGCGGGAGGGGCGTCGACTCGTTTGGTAAATTAGGGTAGTACTGCTCGACGTCCCTCCTTTCTCTTGTGTTTTGCAGTATTGGCTCCTTCGTTTCCTGTTAGCTGGATCATCTAAGTTTATATACTGATGTTTGTTTGTTTGTATGGTGTTTTTACGTTGCATGGAACCAGTGGTTATTCAGCAACGGGACCAACGGTTTTACGTGACTTCTGAAAACAACGTCGAGAGTGAACTTCTATCACCAGAAATACACATCTCTCACTCCTCAATGGAATGGCTGAGAATCGAACTCGCAACCACCGAGGTGGGACACCAACACCCTACCAACCATGCCACTGAGGCGCTACTTATATACTGATGTCTGATGTACAATTTGATTATTTTTCAGCATTTTGATCTATTTGATTCATTTTTTTTAATAAGTGAAATATTTTCATTCTATATCTCCCTCAACCTCCTCTGACTTCTTCCTAATGAACACCATATTCTTTGGAGGCTTCAATTCTAAGTCAGTGTCCTCTGTGGTGGGCTTGTTCCATATGAATAGGTTTCATCTTCTGATTAATAATAATAATAATAATAATAATAATAATAATAATAATAATTTTTTAGTCTGATGCAATATCTTTATACTGTACACTGACATCCTTACGATGTATACTGATATATCTACGTATATCTTAATAAAGGAGAACATCTCTAACCATATTGAACATTAAGAATAATTTAATTTTTTGACTTTTCATTCTGGTGAAAATTCTTTTACCGGATTAGAAAGTAAACATTTTTTTTCTGTTCGTTAATAATTAGGCAAACTGCCGTCTGGATGTAAGTGTTTCTCTGAGATAGACAGATAGACAGAAGGGCTTTCAAATTAATTACGAACTGACACTCAACAAGATACTATCCCTTGCCATATTAAACATTAAGCAAAATTTCATTGTATTACTTTTCCCTCTGGTGAACAATTCTTTTGCCGGATTTGAACATTAAATCTTTCTTTCAGTTCGTTAACATTTAGGTAAACTCTGCTGGGATTCATTGCAAAAACATGCCAGCTATTATTTTGTCTAGATGTGAGTGTTTCTGTGAGATAGAAAGACATTTTCTCTGGATGTGAAGTGTTTCTGTGAGATAGACACAGACAGACAGATAGAATGGCTTTCAAAACATTTACAAAACTGACTCTCACCAAGATGCTGTTATGTCATTAGTAGACTAAATGGAACATAAATAATCACCTTAATCTTAAACTAAAAATGATGAAATATTAAGACTATTACTCTTCCAGGAAGGAGAGCAATTAGGGCGTAGTGCTGGAAGGGAGAGGGAAAAGGGTATGGACAGATGCTGGAAAATCTGGAAGGTGGGTAGGGGGAGAGGACCTTGTTTGGGGGAAGGGAGGGCAGGGGCTAAAGTAACAGCTTGGGAGGTCGTTAAGAGGAGATGAGGTAGGATATATTCTCTCTCTCTCTCTCTCTCTCTCTCTCGCTCTCTCTCTCATACTTCCTGCCTTATCCGTCTATTGGTCTATCATACTTGTACACAATATTAGAATACTGTAACATTGTTTTTAGCGGAATAATAGTTGTCAGCTCTCTCTCTCTCTCTCTCTCTCTGAAAATCTTATTGTGTCTCCCTTTTTCCCTGAAAATATATCAATATATTTATCCTTAGGCTTTCACGCAACTTCTACATGATTGCATAGTCTTTCTAAGTACGCAACAACGACGAGTAAGAGGAGGGATATGCAATCAAGAAAGATAAAGAGAGTAATGTCCAAAGTAATAGCCATAAAAAAGCAGATGGAGACCATACAACGTGCCAGGAAGAGACGCAAATACAAACCTTGCACGAAAAACAAAATCCATGAGTATACGCCATCAAGAGAATTGTAAAAATCAGACCATGCCTTTGTACTTGATAAAGGTGACCCAATTAGCAGGACGAGAGTGAGCTTCTATCACCAAAAATACACTTCTCTAACACCTCAATGGAATGCCCGAGAAAGGACGGAGAGGTCCCACCTAAACATCAAAGAGCTTCTAGGAGAGATGTTGATCCGGATGTTTACTTTAGGTTCCTCGAAGTCATTGTGGAAGAAATTACAGATCTGAATCATCTAGGATTGATCCCCAGCTGAGCTAGCCATACTGAAACTATATAAATGACAGGAGAGACATTCGTGAGGTTCCAGTTTGTCTTTAGAAGACTGACACTGAGTATAGTTTCAACTTCGCCTTCAGCAGAAGTAGCAGAAGGCCTATAGTTAGGCCTACAGTTAGAAGGATCAAAGAATTTACCCTACATGGAAAGAGGATGCACAAATGAGTGCTCCACAAAATGAAGGATAGATGTTAATGTTTATGCTATATTGAAATTAAAGAGTAAGAGAATTAAACTGAATAAGGAATTTGGACCAAAGGCCAAGTACTGGCACCTATGAAGCCATTCAGCGCTGGAATGGAAACTGACAGTAAAAGGGTTGATAGGTGTAACAGAAGGAGAGCCTCAAAGCAGTTGCACTATGAAGCAATTGTTAGGAGAGGGTTAAGGAAAGTAAGATGGAAGAACGAGAATATCAAAGGAGGTACAGTAAAAGGAACGAAAGGGGTTGCAGCTAGGGGCCGAAGGCTCGTTGCAAAGAACCTTAAGTGATGCCTACAGTGTACCCCCTACGGAGGAGTGTTAGAGAAGGAGGCGGACTTGTAACTCGAGGAAAATAGGAAGCCAAAACGAGTTTCCTTTTCAGGGGGAGAAATCGAAGACTGAAGAGCTCCGGGACTCCTAAAACCTCTCCCGCAGTTATTCGATGTTAAAATTCCTATGAACGTCAAAGGTAACTTCTCTAGATCACAAATGTTTGGTAGTCAGCGCGCTGGGTATCCAAGCGCGAATGTAACACTGAGAACAAATTGAATAGAAATGGCAAAGAAGTATTAGTAGACGCACACAACAATACCATCATAAGCTCCAGTGCCTCTCTCGAGTCCACTGACCTGTGTTGATGTTTGCAGACGCTCTGAGGCAAGCTCCACCATCAGAGCAAAAATAAGTAAGAGGATCGGTGCGCGGGATTTACACACAAGATCTGCACCACAAGAGCGCCTACACAGCTCGGTTTCAGAGATGGAAAGAAAACAGAAAAGATTCCGAGGGGAATCGCCGACGAAATATAATTTACAAAAAAATACTATTTTAACTGTTGGAGGTAATACTAGTACAAGCAGACGCTTGCAGCGTAACTTCAAAGAATGAGTTTATAGTTAATTAAATTCTACATGAAGAGG
>NC_087219.1:35816519-35824019 GCF_015104395.2 Macrobrachium nipponense
AGGAAAAAAAAAGACAACAAGGGCAAAAGAAAGAAGATTGAAAAACGAAAGGAGAAAGGAAAATAGGAAATAGAAAAATAAAAAAAGACAAAAAGGGCAAAAGAAAGAGAGTAAAAAATGAAAGTAGAAAGAAAAGTAGGAGAAAGAAAAAAAAGACAAAAAGGGAAAAAGACAGAAAGTTATAAAATTAAAGGAAATTAGGAAATAGAAAAACAAAAAACACGCAAAAAGGCAAAAGAAAGAAGATTGAAAAATGAAACGAGAAAGGAAAATAGGAAATAGAAAAAACCAAACAAGACAAAAACGGCAAAAGAAAACAGACGGGAAGTTATTTGGGGACCTTTTTCACGCCCATTTATTAAAGTGTCGTTGAGAGCGACATATTACAATTTCTCTTTTCCTGCCTTTTCTTTAAGTGAGAAAACTTTTGAATATGAGGTCCTTAGATGTCGCCGTAAAGGAGAGAGAGAGAGAGAGAGAGAGAGAGAGGGGGGGGGGGGGGGGAGTCCTAATAGAATAGAAACAGCGATATGAAGGGAGAGACAGAGGCAGAGACAGAGACATGCAGACAGACGAGTCCTAATACAAGGGGAGATATAAGTAAGGAGAGAGCGAGAGAGAGAGAAAGGGTGGGGGGGAGTCCTAGTTAGTAGTAGTAGAGAGAGAGAGAGAGAGAGAGAGAGAGAGAGAAGTTCTACCAGAAGAGAGAGAGAGAGAGAGAGAGAAAGGGGGTGAGTCCTAGTAGTAGTAGTAGTAGTAGAGAGAGAGATGAGAGGAGAGAGAGAGAGAGAGAGAGAAAGAAAGAAGCTTCTACCAGAAGAGAGAGAGAGAGAGAGAGAGAGAGAGAGAGAGATAGGAGAGAGAGAGGGAGAGGGGGGGGCGGGGGGGGGAGGGGAGTCGAGTCCTAAAAGAAGAGAGAGGGAGAGGGGGAGTGTCTTAATAAAAGATAGAGAGAGATAAGGAGAGAGAAACAGACATACAGAGAGACAGAGAGGGTCCTGATAAGAGAGAGAGAGAGAGAGAGAGAGAGAGAGAGAGAGAGAGAGAGAGGGAAGAGTTGGTGAAAAGGGAGAGTGGGGAGGAGAAGCTGTTTAATCTCCCTCGTAGAAAAAAAATAATAAACAAAATATAAAGAGGAAAGGGTCAATGGCAAGGGGAGGGGGTGGGGTAGGGTTGGGGGGGTGTTTGGTTATAAACGGGAAGGGGGGGGGGTGTGAGTGGGTGACCCCTTATCAACGTCAGCCGGATGTAAACAAATTTAATCTATTTGTCTTCTTTCTTTCACAATATAGAGAGAGAGGACAGCACTCAAGGGTTTATAAAGAAAAAGAAGCCCTTTTATAAGTGTTGAAAGTCTATTTTGAGACTTTGACTCGTGAAAGTCAACACTTCCAGGGCAAGTTAGTTATTTAATTTTCCTTTAAGTAAATTTTTTGTCTTACAAACTTTAATAGGTGCCTGAATGTATAGTTTATAATCGAAGGGTCTAGGTAAAAACTGTCATATCTAATTTATCAATATATATATATATATATATATATATATATATATATAATATATATATTTCTTTAAATTTCCTCTGCTCTGCTCTTTTATTCATCATCTTCTTATTTGGGAGAAGAAGATGTATAATCAATAATAATAATAATAATAATAATAATAATAATAATAATAAATAATATAATAAATGTACGATTGCAGCATTATGGCGTTAAATTGTAAAGTCGTTTAGAATCTTAATAAATAAAGTTTTAAGATATATATATATATATATATTATATATATAATATATATATATATTTATATATATATATAATATATAATGAATTTTAACAACTTAAAGTAATTATGCATAACCTTTTAAAAGAAAAATTGAATGTAATGTTTGACTAACTTTGACTAAAAGAAGACTTGAAAGAAAAGATAAAATCTGATCCATATAAAATCCTAAAGAGAGAGAGAGAGAGAGAGAGAGAGAGAGAGAGAGAGAGAGAGAGAGAGAGAGAGAGAGACTGAATGGAATGTCTTGCATTTCGTTGAATATTTGCGCCCTGTATTTCCGAAAATGTTTGGTTTGCCCAGGAGATCTTAAAACGGATTGTGATGAATAATATATTTCCCCTGGAGCTCCAACTGGACTCTGTGGAAAGCCGAAGTTTTATTCTTCATTCTATTATATCATTTTGCCTTCTTCTTCTACCTCTTCCAGTAGAGTGAACTGGCCTTATGCCAGCACTGGCTTTTTCTCTTGTGCTGTTGTCATTTGACTTCTTGTGTTGTGTTTTAAATATGTATTTTCTTTTATATGGAAAAGACTTGTAACTACCTCTCATCTTGTGTATGTGGTGTATGTGTGGGTATGTGTGTATGTGTGTGTGGGTGTGTGTGCGTTGTCTTATGGTTAGAGGCCATCTTCGAGTGATCAGTGGTTGGAAATTTGCAACAGGCCGTGGGGTTCTGCTGTGAGCTGTCCAGTGAATAAGAAAATCTTATTAAATAAAGCACAAATACGTGTACCTTTATTATTATTATTATTTTTTTTTTTTTTTTTTTTTTTTTTTTGCTCTATCACAGTCCTCCAATTCGACTGGGTGGTATTTATAGTGTTGGGTTCCGGGTTGCATCCTGCTTCCTTAGGAGTCCATCACTTTTCTTACTATGTGTGCCGTCTCTAGGATCACACTCTTCTGCATGAGTCCTGGAGCTACTTCAGCCTCTAGTTTTTCTAGATTCCTTTTCAGGGATCTTGGGATCGTGCCTAGTGCTCCTATGACTATGGGTACGATTTCCACTGGCATATCCCATATCCTTCTTATTTCTATTTTCAGATCTTGATACTTATCCATTTTTTCCCTCTCTTTCTCTTCAACTCTGGTGTCCCATGGTATTGCGACATCAATGAGTGATACTTTCTTCTTGACTTTGTCAATCAACGTCACGTCTGGTCTGTTTGCACGTATCACCCTATCCGTTCTGATACCATAGTCCCAGAGGATCTTTGCCTGATCATTTTCTATCACTCCCTCAGGTTGGTGCTCGTACCACTTATTACTGCAAGGTAGCTGATGTTTCTTGCACAGGCTCCAGTGGAGGGCTTTTGCCACTGAATCATGCCTCTTTTTGTACTGGTTCTGTGCAAGTGCCGGGCATTCGCTTGCTATGTGGTTTATGGTTTCATTTTTCGTATTGCACTTCCTACATATGGGAGAGATGTTATTTCCATCTATCGTTTTTCTTTGAGCATATCTGGTTCTTAGGGCCTGATCTTGTGCCGCTGTTATCATTCCTTCAGTTTCCTTCTTTAGCTCTCCCCTCTGTAGCCATTGCCATGTGTCATCGCTGGCTAGTTCTTTAGTCTGTCTCATGGTATTGTCCGTGCATTGGTTTGTTGTGCTAGTTCTCTGTTCTGTCTGTCATTGCTCCTGACTCTGTATATTTTCTGGGTCTTCGTCTACTTTTATTAGTCCTTCTTCCCATGCACTCTTTAGCCACTCGTCTTCACTGGTTTTCAGATATTGGCCCCAGTGCTCTGTTTCTCGATGTTGACGCAGTTCTCTATACTTAGTAGTCCTCTCCCTCCTTCCTTTCGTGTTATGTATAGTCCTGTCCGTATTTGCTCTTGGGTGTAGTGCTTTGTGTATTGTCATATGTTTCCTGGTTTTCTGATCTATGCTGCAGAGTTCTGCCTTCGTCCATTCCACTATTCCTGCGCTGTATCTGATTACTGGCACTGCCCATGTTTATGGCTTTTATCATATTTCTGCCGTTGAGTTTTTGACTTGAGTATCGCCTTGAGTCTCTGCATATATTCTTTCCTGATCGTGTCCTTCATCTCTTGGTGTTTTATATCCCCTCCTTCCATTATTCCCAGGTATTTGTATCCTGTCTCATCTATGTGTTTGATGTTGCTCCCATCTGGTAGCTTTATCCCTTCAGTTCTCGTTACTTTGCCTTTTTGTATGTTGACTAAGGCGCATTTTCTATTCCAAACTCCATCCTGATGTCTCCAGATACAATCCTTACAGTCTGGATTAGGGTATCTATTTCCTTGATGCTCTTACCATACAGCTTGATGTCGTCCATGAACATCAGATGGTTGATTCTGTAGCCTCTTTTCTTGAGTTGGTACCCGGCATCCATCTTCTGTGGTACTTTTGTCATGGGAATCATGGCTACTACGAAGAGTAGTGGGGACAGTGAGTCGCCCTGGAAGAACCCCCTCTCCTGATATTAACCTCTGCTAGTCCTATTCCAGAGCTTGTAAGTATTGTATTCCAGTTGCGCATTGTATTTTTGAGGAAGCTGATGGTGTTTTCCTCTGCCCCATATATATTCAGGCATTCTATTAGCCATGTGTGTATCATGTCGAAGGCTTTCTTATAGTCTATCCATGCCATGCTTAGGTTGGTTTTTTCCCCTTCTCCTACTGGTCTTCATTACCATTTTGTCTATCAGGAGCTGGTCTTTTGTGGCCCTACACTTCCTTCTGCAGCCTTTCTGTTGGTGGGGGATGGTGATAGGCCTGTAGTTGCTATATTTCCCTTACTCTTGTCTTTTTGTACTAAGGAGTTGTTCTTCCTGTGGTCATCCATTTAGGGGCATGGTGATTTGAGATACAATGCTGGAGTTGTTCTGCTATTCGTGGGTGTAGGGCCTTGAAGTTTTTGAGCTAGTATCCATGGACTTCATCGGGACCTGGGGCTTTCCAGTTTGGCATTTTCTTTAGTTGGTGTCTGACTGTGTCTGTCGTGATCTCTGTGAATCTTTGTTTTATTCTCCCTGTTTCTTCTTCCTTGACTTCCTGGAGCCATGTTGCATGTTTGTTGTGTGATACCGGATTGTTCCATATGTTTTCCCAGAGTCTCTTACTTGGTTCGGCTTTCTGGGTGGTTGTCTTCCCCTCTTAGTTGGCTGTATAGTCTTTTCTGGTTGGTTCCGAATATTTTGTTCTGTTGGTATCCTTATTCCTGTTCATATACCGTTTGGATCTTATGTGCTTTGGCCTTAAGCCTCTGTTTTACATCTTCTATTGTGTTGTTTAGTCCCCTCTCTTGTACTTTGTATTTCTCGTTGAGTTCCTCCCTTGTTTTCTTGCTTCTTAGCCTTTTTTCTGCCATCTCTTTCAGTTTACTCAAGTCAGATCTCATCACCATGATTTGCTTTTCCAGGCGCCTTTTCCAAGGCGGTTGCTGTTTTGGTTTCTGTTGGGTTGGTTGCGCTGGTGGTGTTGGTGTTCGAATCCCCATCAGTTCTGCTACTAATCTTGCTCCTGCATATGCCCAATTATTTGTTTCTGTGATACTGGTGGTGTGTATTATGCCCCATTATTTCATTGACCTCACTTGTTTTCTCCCTTAATTTCTTGGTGTTGTAGGCTTTCATGGAGGAGATCTTTGTTCTCTCTGTATCTGGCTCCATCATCATCATTATCATTATCATTATCCTTATTATTATCATTATCATCATTATTATTATTATGATTATTACTATTGTCAAAAATTCTGGACCGATTCAAGTATTTTGATAATTACGTTATTTATGCTACATCAAGTAGAGGTGCACTTTAATATTTTTTTATTAATGTGTTTTTCTTTTGTGATAGTTAAACTCTATTTTTTTTCCATATGAAAAATATGGCTCATCTTCTGAACTTAATAATAATAATAATAATAATAATATAATAATAATAATAATAATAATAATAGAAGAAGAAGAAGAAGAAGAAGAGAAGAAGAAGAAACGAAGAAAGATAAAAAACATAGGTACTGGCTCTTTGATAATAACTGATAAGAATAAAGAAATAAGCACAAAGAAAAAAGGAACTTATGGTAGAATGATGAACTCCACAAGTTTCACTTTTATCCATAAATTATCTCTCTCTCTTCTCTCTCTCTCTCTCCTATCTCTCTCTCCTCTTCTCTCTCTATCTCTCTCTCTCAGCTTCCTTCTTTTTGTCTCGTGATTCGTCGCTTTGTACCCTAATCCCTTTGATTCATAAGAAAACGAGAGAGAGGACGAGAGAGAGGAAGAGAGGGTAGGGAGAGAGGAGAGGAGGGATAGAGGCGAGTTAGAGAGAGAGAGAGAGAGAGAGAGAGAGAGAAGCGGATCAAAAAATTTCAGACGTGACTTTTTGGGAGTTTGGCAAAAGTTGATTATCATAAGGATCCGGAGACAGTCTTCATCCGAAAGGTTTTTTTTCTTCTTTTTTTCTTTGTCCCTCTTTTAGTTTTATTTTTATGAATTTTTTCTTTCTTCCCTTTTCGCGTATATTTGTCGAGATGTGATTTGAATACTGATCGCTGTGATATCGACGACCGGGTGCGAGGGATTTTGGATTATTATTATTATTATTATTATTATTATTATTATTATTATTATTATTATTATTATTATTATTACTATTATTATTATTATTATTATTCCCGAAAGCTATCCTGGCTGTTTTTTAAGTTTAAAATATATGTACATTTACATAAACTGTGGATTTGTTTCTCCATTATTTATATTATTATTATTTCCTTTTGCAGTTTTAATTTTTTATTATAATTATTGGAGAATTTTTATATGTTTGTTATTATTATTATCAATATTTCCTTTTGCAGTTTAATTTTTTATTATAATTATTATTATTTTATTATTTTACTTTTTGGAGATTTTTTTTGTTTTTTTTGTTATTATTATTATATTTGTTTATTATTGTTATTTCCTTTTGCACTAATTTTTTATTTTGTTATTAATGGATTGTTATTTTATTATGTCCTGTTGGAGAATTTTTATGTTTATTATTATTTTTATTATTATCATTAGTTTTATTATTTTTTATTATTATTATTATTATTATTGGGATTATTATTATTATTATTATTACTGCCTTTTGCAGTTTTAATTTTTTATTATAATTGTTATTGTTATCATTATTATTTCCTTTTGGAGAATTTTTATGTCTGTTATTATCATCATCATCATTATTTTCTTATTATTATTATTATTTCTATTATTATTATTGTTATTTATTATTATTTTATTATTTAGTATTTATTATTATCATTGTTTTACTTTGGAATTTGTTTTTCCTAGTGGAAATATATTTTATCTCCCTTATTACTAGACAGTTATTTTCCTGAGAGTAAACGTCTACTTTAACACAGTGAAATTCGTAGATCCGCATACACCAGCGTACCGGGAGCATGCATACTTTTTGTATCTTTTTAAGATTTTGAAAAGGAGCCAAGCCTACATCAGGAGTGTGACATGTATTTATTTTTATTTCATTTTTGCTATGGTTAATATTGCGAGGTTGGGCAGTTTTTCTCTACTGTCTACAAAATATTTGCCAATGTCCACGTGTAAATACCTAGTCATAAATGAGATTCCTAACGGATTCTGATAACGAATGGAATCTATATACGAGTTGTATCAATTGCTTTCTAGTCGCGCTTGATGTACTGCAAGCAACGCCATATTCGACTTTTCTTGAAGGAGAAAATTAATTCATCCCAA
>NC_087219.1:35829019-35836519 GCF_015104395.2 Macrobrachium nipponense
TTCAGGAATTTCAGCACCAAAATAATTGTTCAATATTGTCCATTGGCCAAATGACCTCCAGTTTCCAGTAAAGGCACGAATAATCAAACCAACATTTGTTGTAAATTATGTTTATTATGGCTCGAACCGTACCTTTCACAAACGAATTAAGTTTTACGGGTTGAATGGTTGGATTATCATCAGTTCATTGTTTTGAGCATTGTATGCAACTCTCCTTAAGCCTTTATCTCAAATGAATCCTGGTCATGGGTTATGAACTTAATATGTCATACTCCTTTGGATATAAGGTACTGGACAGACTACCCTCTTAGTATGTGGTGCTTTTGTAATCGGGTACATTGACGCCATCTCTTCTTGATGGCTGAGTGTATTAAGTTTAGTGTTACCCTTATGCCAACCCTAAAGACACAAGTTCGAATCCCATATATAATACTCCTTGGGGTGTAAGCTATTTCCAAGTCACAGGGAATTGGAACGCCATCACCTCATGATAGCTGAGTGTACTAAGTTTAGAGTTACCCTTATGTCGATCCTAAAGACACAAGTTCGAATCCCAGCCTTGGCACATGAAGGTATCACCCTATAATACTCCTTGAAGTGAAAGCTATTCTCAAGGTAGGGTGATTTCCATAGTAATTGGTTTGGTGAATAATATAGAAAGTATAGAAATATCATGGATAAAATCGTTGACAAAACTATCTTGGCAGGTTGAGTTTAGGAAACGTCTTTCAGATTCGTGTATAAATATGATAGCAAGTTTCGTAGGAATGTCTCCCCTCAGGCCTGTTCTTCGTGAATGAATTATTGACTTAACCCAGTTGTATTTCATTCACACCAAGGCGTCAGAAATATGGCGTCGAATATATCAGTTGAAAGGAAATATCCTGAAAGATAGGAAGGGAATGCAGTAAGACACGATGGGGAGTTGACGAAGAAAGTTGGATATATTATTAGGATTGATTAACAAAATAAATTTGGGATTAACAAAAAAACAAAGTTCATTTGCAAAAGGATAGAGTCGTTTTAAGCAAGTGAAAGGCATAGACACAAAGAAATATTTGAGTGAAAGAATTTAACAGACAAGAGAACAAAATGGGAAATATGCGTAAATAAATGAAATACGTCAAAACAAAAGGAATTGCTTTAACAGAGCCGAACTGAAAAATTGATATAGAATAACAAAATGGAAAAGATAACTGAATACAAACATTTTTACATCTTATAAAACTTCTTTCAAGTGGAATATTATATCAAATAAAAGGAATTGTCTTAAAAGAGACGTACTGATAGTGAAACGAATAAATTTATATAGATTAAACATAGAAATTTGCACAATATCATCACTCTAAAGATGCTACTGAAATCTTTATGAACGACAAATAAGGAATTAAATCATGAGAGGTGAATAAAAAAAAAACTACAAAAAAATACAAGAAAAAGACGGACGCCAAACTAAAGCAGACTTATGGCCCGAGTACAAAAAAAAAATAATAAAAAAAAGAACTTGGTCTACAAAAACGGAAATTGTAATCACATAAATAATGGGAAATTCTGGAGAAGATAAATGATTTCGAGCGAGGAAAAACGTGAGGCCCCCCCCAAAAAAATTATTGGAACCCGAGAAAGGATAACTCTGCCCCTCTAAATAAAGTCTTTGAAAAGGGTGATTGATAAACATTCCTTAATGGAAATTTAGAAAATCAGTGCAGGAGGTTAGAGAACTTATGAAAGAAAATGAAAATAAGGGAAATAGATAAAAAAAATGGACATTGAAAATGTTAATGGTGTTCCAATTATGTTGGTCTTATCACGAAAGAAATAGAGAAATGTTCGTCCTACTAATAAATATCTGTGGCTTATTCTTGTCTATTTCTTTTTATTTTTCTGTTTTTTATTTATACAATCTAAAACAGAAATAGTAGATTCTATATAATGGAGGGTTATTTAAAAGTTGAAATTAACGAATTCAGAGTAAATAAAAAGCAAACTTAAACCTAATTCACCAAAAAATATGCAGAATGGACCTACATTTTATAAGTTCATAAAAATCTTATTTTTTATGTATAAAATCTAAAGCAGAAATAATGGACTGTATTTAAGAAAGGATTATTTTCTACTTCATATGAACGAATTCAGAGTAAATAAAAAGGAAACTTAAATCTAATTCACTAAAAACTATTCCAAATGGACCTACATTTTAAAAGTTCGTAAAAATCTTGTTTCTTTTATGTATAAAATCTAAAGCAGAAACAGTGTACTGTATTTAAGAAATGGCTATATTTTAGTTCATATGAACGAATTGAGAGTAAATAAAAAACAAACTTAAACCTAATTCACTAAAAATTATTCAAAATGGACCTACAGTTTATAACTCCGTATAAATCTTATTTCTTTAAAAAGTGTTAAGTGAGAGTAAATAAGGCCACGTTACCAAAATAACTCATAAAAAATTAAGAAGCAATGCCCCGCCCACCAATTCCGGGAAATCAGCCACTTCCCATAAATAAGAGCAACTGAGAGCAGAAAGCTGATTTAATGGCGAATACAGCCCGGGCCAAGGACCTCCTTAAGGTATGTTGTTGCTTGCCAGCGAAATCCCTGTGGGGGTGGGGGGGTGGGGGAGGGCTTGGGTTGTTGCCCCTGCGCATGAGCAGTTGCAGCGCGATTATCTGATGCGACACGAGCTTTGAAATTTGGATGTCTTAAGTTCTTTAAGGGAAATCTCTCAACTCCTTTCAGGCTTTTTATCTATTTTTATTAATGATTTGTTTATTTATTCATTTTGGATGTTTTAAGCTCTTTGAGCCGAAATCTTTCTACTTATTTCAGGCTTTTATTTATCTTTATTAATCATTTATTTTTATTTATTTATTATTTGTTTGTTTTGGGATATTTCAAGTTCTTTGTGGCGAAATCTCTCAACTTATTTCAAGCTTTTATTTATTTATTTATTTATTTATTTATTTATTATTTATTTATTCATTCATTTGTTAATCTATTTATTTATTAATTGTTAATTTATTTATTTTATTTATTTGTTAGTTTATTGTATTTTTGTGCTTGTTAACGAGTTAATAAATCTAGTAGTTAAACTATCAATTGCTGAATCACTTATGAGCCCCCTGATTCAAATATGTAAGACTTTAGCATCAGTTGCTTAATATACCCATATTCCTGCTTAATATTCTTATATTTCTGCGTGAGAGATTGAAACCAACATTCTTTGAAAACCTGAATTTCAAGTGTAAATGGGTTCACCTACTGAAAAAAAAAAAAAAAAAATAATAATAATAATAATAGGATAATGGCCAGTGGACATTGTACCCATAATCATAGGAACACCAGGGTGGAGTAGCTCCAGGACTCATGCAGAAGAGTTTGCTCCTAGAAACAGCATCAAACACATAGATGAGACAGGATACAAATACCTGGGAATAATGGAAGGAGGGGATATAAAACACCAAGAGATGAAGGACACGATCAGGAAAGAATAAATGCAGAGACTCAAGCGATACTCAAGTCAAAACTCAACGCCGGAAATATAATCAAAGCCATAAACACATGGGCAGTGCCAGTAATCAGATACAGGGCAGGAATAGTGGAATGGACAAAGGCAGAACTTCGCAGCATAGACCAGAAAACTAGGAAACATAATGACAATACACAAAGCACTACACCCAAGAGCAAATACGGACAGACTATACATAACACGAAAGGAAGGAGGGAGGGCACTCCTAAGCATAGAGGACTGCGTCAACATCGAGAACAGAGCACTGGGCCTATATCTGGAAACCAGTGAAGACGAGTGGCTCAAGAGTGCATGGGAAGAAGGACTGATAAAAGTAGACGAAGAACCAGAAATATACAGAGACAGGAGAATGACAAACTGAACAGAGGAATGGCACAACAAACCAGTGCACGGATAATACATGAGACAGACTAAAGAACTAGCCAGCGATGACACATGGCAATAGTTACAGAGGGGAGAGCTCAAGAAGGAAACTGAATTAATGATAACAGCGGCACAAGATCATGCCCTAAGAACCAGATATAATCAAAGAACGATAGATGGAAATAACATCTCTCCCATATGTAGGAAGTGCAATACGAAAAATGAAACCATAAACCAACCAGTACAAAAAGAGGCATGATTCAGTGGCAAAAGCCATCCACTGGAGCCTGCGCAAGAAACACCAGCTACCTTGCAGTAATAAGTGGTACGAGCACCAACCTGAAGGAGTTTTAGAAAACGATCAGGCAAAGATCCTCTGGGACTATGGTATCAGAACAGATACGTGCAAATAGACCAGACGTGACGTTGATTGACAAAGTCAAGAAGAAAGTATCACTCATTGATGTCGCAATACCATGAGACACCAGAGTTGAAGAGAAAGAAAAGGAAAAAATTGATAAGTATCAAGACCTGAAAATAGAAATAAGAAGGATATGGGATATGCCAGTGGAAATTGTACCCATAATCATAGGAACACTAGGCACGATCCCAAGATCTCTGAAAAGGAATATGGAAAAACTAGAGGCTGAAGTAGCCCCAGGATTCATGCAGAAGAGTGTGATCCTAGAAACGGCGCACATAGTAAGAAGAGTGATGGACTCCTAAGGAGGCAGGATGCAACCCGGAACCCCACACTATAAATACAACCCAGTCGAAATGGAGGACTGTGATATACCAAAAAATAAATAAATAATAATAATTATCATCATCATCATCATCATCATCATCATCATCATCCATAATAATAATGAATTTATCGTTTATATCTTCTTATAATAGTCATGTTTTAATTTGGGTGCACAGTAATAAAAAGATTAAGCAACATTTGGATAATTTCAATGCCAAATTGGAACGAAAATGGGAAAAGATCAAGAGAAGTTCATGAATGCGGATTTCATTTAGCCCTAATTCCTTAAATGCAATTGTTATTGGGATTCCTCTCCTTTATTTACATTTTAATATCTTTCCCCCCTATTCCCAGTAATTTAATTAGCCCCAGTGGGATGTGTTTTCCGAGTAATAGGATACGGCTGTTATGTCCCTGCCATTGCGGGAATCCTACAGGATTGCACTTTATTCACTGCGCTGTAACGTCTAGACGTCTTGTGCTCTATCGAGCGTGTATTAATTTTGATTATATCTGTTTCTGTCACGGAATTCATCTATGGTGATCACAACTCAAGTAACTAGTGGATTATGGATGAGGCCTCGAAGCGTCAAAACCGAACCAAAGATTGTTAAGGCGATTGCGCAGTCGCCAAACTAAGCCAAAATGAGTAGCGCCTAACCTTGATAAGATGGCTTGATCCATAAAATTGATAACAATACAAGATGCAAGTAGGGTGATCTAAGAAAACATTAAGATCAACATTAAACAGTCTTTTCTTATAATTGTGGAATTTGGTCGTTTAGACAAAGCGGTTCTTGAGGTAAGCTAGCTTCTAGTTACTGTCATATTCATCATATCAGCTAATTATGATCTACACAACTCACCGGGAATGCCAAAGACTTCGCACAATTGTGACGTTTCCAAGAGGAATTTTACCCCTCAAAAGTCTGCCTACGTTATATTTATATCGCATTTAGCTTATTCTATCAAGCTCGGGCTCTTTCAACACAACTAAATTATTAAGTTTCATACGTCTCTCTCTCTCTCTCTCTCTTTCTCTCTCTCTCTCTCTCAGTAGTTTTCCTCATTTCCTAAATTTTTTCCACCTTTGCAATTGGAACTACAAAGTAGATATCTGATTAGATTGTGAAACTCTCTCTCTCTCTCTCTCTCTCTCTCTCTCTCTCTCTCTCTCTCTTAAATAGTTTACCTCATTTCCTATATTTTTTCAATCTTTGCAGTTGGAACTACAAAGTTGATATCTAAGTAGATTGTGAAACTCTCTCTCTCTCTCTCTCTCTCTCTCTCTCTCTCTCTCTCTCTCTCTCTCTCTCTCTTTTGAATAGTTTTCTTCATTTCCTATATTTTTTCAAGCTTTGCAATTGGAACTACGAAGTTGATATATGATTAGTTTGTGAAACTCTCTCTCTCTCTCTCTCTCTCTCTCTCTCTCTCTCTCTCTCTCTCTCTCTCTCTGCCCCGCATTGCTACTTGATTCTCTCCTGTCGACTTACTTCGCCGTTTTGGAACTCTCCTGAAATTTGGCCCCCGAAGAAGTCTGGCGAATAGACTACGGATCTTAAATTCCAAGTTTTCTGGTTTTCTGCCATCGTAATGGTCCCTTCCTCCTTCCAGAACTGGTCTCCAATTTTTTTTTTTTTTTTTCATTTTCAGTTTTCATTTTACGGGATTAAACTTACCCCTTTGGTGGCTTGAAGCAATTGTCTCATCTCCTCCGAAGCACTTTTTTTATTTTTTTTTATTTCTGTTTCATTTCTCTTTATGTTTCTCGTTTTCTTCCCTTCAGCACTTTTCGTTTTCTTTTTCCTCTGCTTTTGTATGAATGAGATTTTGCCTTGCATACTTCCAAATGGGATTTGCTCTTTTCGTAAGATTTTGCACTTTTTATTTTGGCGTCGCAGATTAAACATAAACTTTTCATGTGACACAGATTAATTTTTTTTTTTCGTGTACATTTCAGAACCGCGAAAACAATTCTATTTTCTGGCCCTTCCATGTAACAAGCCACCTTTATTTACTTAACCATTGTGTATACAAGATTAACTGCATTATTATTTAATAATACTCAGGAACATATACATCCAATCCTTCTTTCTTTGTTCGTCTGTCGGTTTCAAGATGTTTTCTCAAAAATGTTCATTTGGTTTTAATGAAACTTTCTGGAAGGGTGAACAGGGAGGCAAGGAGTACCTGAATAGATTCTGGAAAAGAATTCTGTTTGGTTAAAGATTCGGTACCAGGTGCAAGATGTTTTTTTTTTTTTTTTTTTTTTGTCATGAGCCTTGACGGAGGTATGCGCTCTGTGTATGCTTTCTGATTCCATATGGGAGCGTTGTTAGCTAAAAATCCGTATATATTTCATTTGACGCTTTTATTTGTATATTTTAAGTACTATTTTTTTCATGGTTTAGTTAACGTAGCAAACTACTTCATTGATGAATTTATGTTAATACATACTTACATGACTAGTTGAATAAATGCTATGTGTATATGTATACATAATTCACCAAATACGTTCAGTATGCATAATTGAATAGCAGCAGATTGTGTGAAAGATTGGCCATGGGGTTACCACTGCAGTTTGAAAGGTAAGTTCATTATCCTATATATGAATAGGTATAAATTTAATTATATATATATGTACACACACACACACACACACACACACACACACACACACACACACACATATATATATATATATATATATATATATATATATATATATATATATTATATATATATATATATATATATATATATATATATATATAATATATATATATATATATATATATATATATATATATATATATATATATATATATATGTATATATATATATATATATATATATA
>NC_087219.1:35846519-35851519 GCF_015104395.2 Macrobrachium nipponense
CTCTCTCTCTCTCTCTCTTTCCTTAAGCGAGCTTTCGTCTGAAGCTGCCAGACATCCTCGGGTTGGGAAGCTGAGGGTGGACTGATCTTGGTGTGTTGTTGTTTGTTGTTGAAAGATTAAGGCATCCTTGTGCTGGCACGGGCTCTTGCTCCTAGAGCAGCCCGTAACTGGATTATCTGTAAAGATACAAAAACAATGCTTTTGGCAGTTAGTTGTAGAAAGGAAATAGGGTGACAGACAGGATTGCAACCCCTTTGAACCTTACGGTACCCATCAGTAGGAGGGAAAGTTTTATAACATTGAGACTCAGCCTAGATGGAGAGTGCTGATTAGGAAAAGGAAGCGAGTTTTAGTTTGAGGGAAAGGTGGTATAGAAAAGAAAATAAATAAATAAAGCAGTTACCTAAGACATTTCAGGCACAATATATATGCATGTGTGTAGCATCTGAAAATATTGCAATATATATCAAACCAACATTAAGAAAGTATTGTAGTATATATACATGTACATGCATACTCACACTTATACATATGTTCCCAAAGATGTGTATGGCTCCCATTGCAAACAGTGAAGTAGAGGGTTTGTGCATTGTGTAGCTTTCGTTGGTTTTATGTTTGCAAGACAATAGGAGATTCCCATGTATCTATGGAGAGATGTCATGTGATTCGTCTTTTTACCTGGGAGGTGGGTGAGACATTAGGAGATTCCCATATGTCCCTATGTTATTTAAGATGTGTCTGGTGATCTGTGCCGGTGTCAGCTCAATTTCAGTTAGGTTCGACCTGAGAGACTGTGTCTCTGGGCAGTCTAGTAGGTAGTGTTCGAGAGGCTGGATTGCCTCTTGGTCACAGTACCGACATGACCTGCCCTCATTACCTATCATTTGCCAGGTGCACAAGTATCCTAGCCTTAATCTGTGTGTGATGACTGGAAGTTTTTTAGTGGTTTGCTTGGACGTTCGTGAATCTTGTAGATAGTAACGTTGTACTTCACTCTCCTCTTGGAGTTTGGCATAGCTTTTAGCCCTTTCCTTTAGGTGTGTTATGGATGGTTGCACTTTTATGCTTACTGTACTGCAGCTGAGGGCACTTTTGGCTAGGATGTCAGCTTCTTCCTTTCCCTGGATTCCCACATGGCTGGGTATCCAATTTAGCATGACTCTCCTGCCAGCAGCTTGATGTGACTTGGCCACTGATTTTATGGCTGTTATCAGTGTCACATTTTCCTTTGAAGTTGTCGCCTTGATAGTGAGTATTGCTCCTTTGGGATCGATATGCACTGAAGTGTGTCCTTCTTACAGATTGGAATTTTCTAAGGCTTTTAAGATTGCCATTAGTTCCGCTTGTAGTATGGAGGCATTGTTGGATACCCTCCAGCTTCCTTTGAAGTCTTGGGCAGCCACTGCCGCTGCAGTTGCTGGAGCTTCTGGATCAACTGAGCCATCTGTGTAATATGTGTTTTCAGCTGCTGTGCTCCTGATTGCTTCTTCTGCTGCAGTTTTCGTCTGTGCTGCTGTGCACAGTGCTTTGTTTGCACTGTGCACAGCAGCTGAAAACACATATTACACAGATGGCTCAGTTGATCCAGAAGCTCCAGCAACTGCAGCGGCAGTGGCTGCCCAAGACTTCAAAGGAAGCTGGAGGGTATCCAACAATGCCTCCATACTACAAGCGGAACTAATGGCAATCTTAAAAGCCTTAGAAAATTCCAATCTGAAAGAAGGACACACTACAGGGCATATCGACTCCAAATGAGCAATACTCACAATCAGGGTCTGGAGTATGCTGCCCGCATAGGTTTTGGGGGGTTCTAGCTCTGTATGCAGGTTTATACATGCTTGCATCTTGTTTTTGTGTGGTCCATTTCTGTCATTTCTGATGTTTTCGCACAGAATGGCAATATTTCTTTGGCTTATCCTGTGCGTGAGAGACTGTAGTTGTGTCTCTTCCCTCAAGAGACAAATTCTTGTCCACATTGGGGCTCCAAGTATAAGTCATTGCATTATTCTGGATGACCTCCAGCCTCTGTTGTTGATCCTTTCTGAGACTTGACAGGACTGGTGCTGCGTATTCTACTTGTGCTCTGATGGTTTGTATGTAGAACCTCCTGAGCAGATGGTATGTTGCACCTTCTTGTAGTGATGTAATTCTTTTTGGAGCATTAAGCCCAATTTTTTTTTTGGGGGGGGGCCTAGAGGAGCTGTATTTCCTTCTCAGGAGATAGGGAATCTGCAATGCAGACTCCCAGATATGTATAGCTATCCAACCAGTCTATGATGTCTCCTTTCAGTAGAAGGTTGGGTGCATTTCGATCATGTTTTATTGCCATGGCTTTTGTCTTGTTTCTGTTGATTTTAAGTCCCAGTTGTGTGCACTTGTCCTCAAGTTTTTGCAAGGCTTCTTGCTCTTTTGGAGTTGTCTTTGAGGGCTGGAGCTGATGATGCAAACATCGTCAGCATATATGAAGACCTCTACTCCTTGTGGTAGCTCTAGACAGGCTGCATTTTCCATACAGACATTGAATAAGAATAGGCTTAGAATGCCCTGCTGTGGGGTGCCGTTTTCAAGAGAGTAGTATTCTGACATTCTGCCTTGGAACACTATTCTTGCTTCTCTGTCTTGCATGTATCCTTTTGTCCATGTAACCAGATTGCCTTTGATCCTCTTTCAGACTAGGGAGGAGAGGATGGTTGCTGCATTGGCCAGTTTATATGCTTTTTCTAGGTCTAAGAAGACCACTATGGATTTCCTACCATTTATGGCATTTAGCACATCTGTGAGGCACTCGTGGGTGCCTTCTCCTTCCCTATAGGTATAGCCTATGGTGTAGGTGCCCTGCTTTCCATGTTAGTCTGTTTAGAACCATTCCTTCTGCAACTTTTTCCGTGCAGCTGATGAGGGATATTGGCCTATATGCATCTGGCTCCTTTGGCTTTGGTATTGGTTGCGTGTCTTGCTGTTACCATTTCTTTGTCCTGGTGTGCTCTGCATATGTCCTGTTTACCAGGAGAAGATATACCTGTTCGGCAGGGTCTCCCATGTGCCTCAGCATGCTGTAGGTGATTGCATCTGCTCCAGGGGCTGTGTCTCTTTTCCCCTTGCTGAGTGCACTGCTTAGTTCTTCCATAGTGAAAGGTGTGTCTGTGTTGTCAGGCATGTTGCCTGCAGTATTGATTCCTCTCCACCTTGCTTGGGAAATCTCATTTATTTTTTCCCATGTTGTTTGTCCTCTCTGCGAAGTTTCTGGCTATGTTGTCAGCTTCTTCTTGTGGGTTTGGATGGATCCTTTGCTTTGTTCTTCCTTTCCCTGAAATTTTTGCAAGGAATCTCCAGATCTGGGTTACTGGAGTTCGTCTGCTGATGTTGGCACACCAATCATACCATGCCTGTTGCTTGATTTCTTTTGTCTCTTCGGTTCCGTGGGCTATTACCTCTCTGAGAAGTCTGTGCATTTCGTCGGATGGCTCCCGCCTGAAGAGTTTTCGGACCCTGTTAACTCTGGCATTGAGTTCTTTGACTCTTTTACAGTAGTACCATGCATCTTTGTGATCGATCTTGGATTGTTTGATCTTTTGCATGGACATATTTGCTGCCTCTCTGAGTTTGCTAATGAACTCTTCACAGAAGAGTTCTATGTCATTTGCTGGGTTTTCAAGGTAGTCCCTCTCCCATCTCGTCATTGCGGCTTCGAATGTAGCCCAGTTTGCAAACTTGGGGTTCCATCTCTCTGGTGGCGGCGGTATGGGAGGCAGTTTTTTTAGCTGTTGGCCAATGTCAATGGCTATCTGGTTGCTTGTGAGAGTCTCATGCAGCTTCCATGTTGCTTGCTCCTTTAGGGCTGAGTTTGTGAAGGTAAGATCTAGAGTTGGCTCTGATCTTGGTGTGGTGTCCTTCCTCCTTATATTTGGGGTTGACAGCAGGGGGTCTGCCTCATGCTGATCTCGTATTGGCTGGTGGCGGTGATTCTTCGTTTTCATTGGTGGCTTGAGCCAGGTCTCAAGCCATTTTCTCCGAGCCGATGGTTGCGATGCTGTAGATCCTGCAGCCGTCTAGTCCTCCTGAGCGGGGCGGTAACATTGATGGGCGTTGCGCTACACTGTGGGACGTTACGGCTAATTTGATTTCCATCAGCTGCAGGAGTACCTCGTTTAGGGGCGTTGTCTTCTGTGGAGTTGTCGTGATCGGTGGTGCCATTGTTGGTGGCAGGTCTCCTCATACTCGTAGGGAGGAGAAATTCTTCCTGCGTCGTATTCAGTGTAGGTTTTAATTGCTGGATGAGAAGCGCCTCCAGCAGGCGCAACTAACGGGTATCAGGGGCCTTCCCGATGATCTTCTTGTTCTGTATGATGACATCCCAGGAGATGGCCTCTTGATGTTTGGTGTGGTCGTGATTCTTGATCACCCCCTCTTGGGCATGGCATGAGAGTCTTCGACAGGCGCATGGTAGTCATACCTACGTAGGCGCCGCTGCATTCGCAGACTAGGCATGTATACTGGTACACTGCATGTGTCTGCTTTAGGGGGTCTCGTACCTGTGGAGAGGGGTTATTTTTCATAATGAGGTTGCGTGTCCTCCGGTTCTGGTAATATATGATTAAGTCGATATTCTTGGTGTCGTCGGTCGGGGATACATTTTCGGAAATAATTTTCTTCGTGGAGTCCTCCTCTTCACGGTAATGGGAACTCATGAAGGCTTTGTAGTACAGCTTGATATTATCCTGGGGCGGGGCTACGGGCTCTCACTACCGTACCATTTCTCTAGGGCTGTGCGGACTTCCTTGCTGATTAATTTATATGAGTACCCGTTGTTCACAAGTACTTGAGAGGCGCGGTCGAGTTCCTGATGAGTATCCTGCCAGGTCGAGCAGTGGGAGAGGGCTCTCCTGACGAAGGCCCTGACGGTGGTGCTTTTGAATATGGCGGGGCGTAAAAAAAGCCGCTATTCGCAAAATAGAGAAGAATCTCTACAAGTGTAATGCTGCTGAAGTAGCCCATTACTT
>NC_087219.1:35859019-35866519 GCF_015104395.2 Macrobrachium nipponense
ATATATATATAATATAGATATAGATATAGATATAGATATATATATATAAGATATATGGAGAATATATAATAATATATATATATATATATATATATATATATATATATTATATATATATATATATATAGATATATATGTAGGATATATATATATATATATATATATATATATATATATATATTTATATATATATATCTATGTATATATATATATATATCTATATATATATATATATATCTATGTATATATATATATATATATATATATATATATATATATATATATATATATATATATATCTCAGTAGGAAAAGAAGAGCGTAGGTTAAGAGACACCACATTTTTATTGCGACGCGTTTCGTTGTTTCTTCATAACAACATTTTCAAGCCTAAAAGAGACACTACAGTATTTCAATGGTAGTTACAAGATTATGTAATTATTGGCTGACAAAGCTGAGTAAAAGTAGCAACAATAAAATAATGGTTAAAATCTTTAAAATAAATTGCACCAGCATACTAAAAGAAAGAAATTATATAAAATCTTTAAAATAAATTACAACCGTACACTAAAAACAGAATGGTGGGGAAGACAGAGATGGAAAGTTTACACAACAAATGAATGACTGAATGATTTATATTAAAAGCAAGGGATAAGATGAATTGTCAAGGTTAAGATCTGGTTTCCTTAAAAATATTTCTATCGACTCAGAGATTCTCAATAATGACTCTTCTCTAAAAGTACCAACCACACTAAAATTTTCCAATCTTCTACCTGTATTATATTCCTCTATGTGCTGTAAAATCGGTGATCTGGTTGGCTTGGCCAGCAAGCAACCAGTACGAGGAGCAATGCCATAATGTTCTGAAGATCTTGTCCGGACCGACCTTTTGACTGGCCAATATAGGTGGCGCTACAGGCGTCACACTTGTAAATATAGGTGATGCCAGACAAAAGGTCTGAAGGTCGTTTATCTTTATGGTTTAACAACGCTTGGATAATATGGTTGTTGGTAAATATTAACTTGGGGTTAATGTGGGGAAAACTATACTTAAACATATTTCTTACTTCTTTTGTAACGTATTTAGAACAAGGATCACTTATAAAGAAATCACAAAGTTCCTAGATATTTCTCTTAGTATAAATAGCAAAATAAATATACCAAGGGTTGATAAACTAACTTTGCATTTTAAATTTCCATTTATAAGTGATCCTTGTTCTAAATACGTTACAAGAGAACTAAGAAATATGTTTAAGTATAGTTTTACCCACGTTAACCCCAAGTTAATATTTACCAACAACCATATTATCCAAGCGTTGTTAAACCATAAAGATAAACGACCTTCAGACCTTTTGTCTGGCATCACCTATATTTACAAGTGTGACGCCTGTAGCGCCACCTATATTGGCCAGTCAAAATGGTCGTTTCCGGACAAGATCTTCCGAACATTATGGCATTTCCTCCTCGTACTTGGTTACTTACTGGCCAAGCCAAACCAGATCACCGATTTTAAGCACCGCACTTTTTTATAGAGGAATGTAATACAGGTAGAAGATTGGAAAATTTTAGTGTGCTTGGTACTTTTAGAGAAGATGTTCATTGAGAATCTCTGAGTCGATAGAAATATTTTTAAGGAAACCAGATCTTAACCTTGACAATTCATCTTATCCCTTGCTTTTAATATAAATCATTCAGTCATTCATTTGTTGTGTAAACTTTCCATCTCTGTCTTTCCCACCATTCTGTTTTTAGTGTACGGTTGTAATTTATTTTAAAGATCTTATATAATTTATTTCTTTTAGTATGCTGGTGCAATTTATTTTAAAGATTTTAACCATTATCTTATTGTTGCTACTTTTACTCAGCTTTGTCAGCCAATAATTACATAATCTTATAACTACCATTAAAATACTGTAATGTCTCTTTTAGGCTTGAAAATGTTGTTATGAAGAAACAACGAAACGCGTCGCAATAAAAATGAGATATATATATATATATATATATATATATATATATATATATATATATATATATATATATATATATATATATATATATATATATATATATATATATATATATATATATATATATATATAATATATATATATATATAGATCTAATAAAAGGAGCCCATAAAAACACCAAAATATAGAGAGAAAAGTACTATATTTCGTCTTTAAAGTATCCTGACCATATAATTGAGAAAGCAATTCACAAAGCAAACGTAATTTTCTACCAACCTCCTAAAGACAAGATCAGAGATACACCCAACAATAAAATAAATATTCCACACCTGGACACGATTAAGAAGGTAACTCAGACCCTCGGAAAATCTAACCCTTTTGCATTTACTTACCCAAACACCTTAGCCAAATCCCTGATTAACGTCCAACAAAAGACCTCCCAAGGACACTGGGGTTTACCAAATCCCATGCCAGGACTGTGACCAATCTTACATCGGATTTACAGGTAAATCACTTCCCCAGAGGTTAATACAACACAAACGGTCAGTTAGGTATGGAAAACAGAATTCGGCTATTTTCAACCATATAAATGAACATAACCGTAAAATACACTGGAATTTGTCACATGTAATTTATAGCAGCAACTGCTGGTACAAGAGTCAAATAATAAAAGAGAGGCAGGTAATGACCATCTCAAAAGGAGCATGGATTTCAGATACGATCGACAAGGTTTTCATTCAATCAACGCTTAAGAAGATTAAAGGAAGATTATCAGCGGGGGTGACCTAAATTGGCTTGCCTGTGGATGGACCTCTTGGTATAAATACCACCTTTTCTGTAAACTTTTCTCATTCATCTACCTGAAGAGGGAGACAGCAGTCTCTGAAATATAGTACTTTTCTCTCTGTATTTTGGTGTTTTATGGGCTCCTTTTATTAGATGGTATTTTGTTGTAACAGAACATTTTTACCAGTCATTTTCGGCCCATTATGGAATTCAACCGCCTTTCCACGATTCTTCACTTACTTCCAGAAGTCAAGCCAGTTTTTCGCAAGTTTGAGAAAGAACTGATCAGACTACACCGGCTGAAAAATCAAAAACACTTTTTAGAAGAATGCCTCAAGGAACAAGTGCTACCAAAAATGTACGGATTCGGGAGATGGACTCTGCGATCGGACCCCTTCCCTCTATCGCACAAGATTTTCCTGGAGGAAAGAATCACCAATACGAAAAACGACATCTTCGTTCTACGCAGAGTGATATATGGAAATCAGTCTAATCTTCGCCTCCTAACTACGGACCACATATACAGGTATCTGATTTCATTCTGTTCCGACATTGCTGCCTATAATAGCGTGACTCATTCCAATAGACTTTTACGCAAGTTAAATAACTTAATAGACAATAGTGCATGGAATAATCTTGAGCAACAAGACAAAGTTTTAAACTTATCCAACAACCCCCTTACTGTAAATCAACATTTAGTTTTAAATCTAGGCTTATCCTTTGCCCTTATGCCAGACCGCAAAAACAACCTAGACTTCATAGTGGCTTTTGATAAATTCATATCTGACAAAAACTACAGCCGTGAAGAGATATGTTTAAAAGGAGTGTTACTAAATGCTTTAACTGACCTAAATAAGAAATATCCTGTTCCCCGTAGATTCATGATAGCCATCCACTCGCTAAAAAAGTTAGATGTTATAATAAGTAGATCCGACAAAGACAGCAAAATCATAATAATGGCCAAAGACTTCTACCTCGACAAAATCAACCAGTTCCTTAGCGACACAAACACTTACGAAAAACTGACGAAAAATCCCCTCCGAAACGTTCCCACAGAATTTTTTCGGAATGTAAGATTAATTGGCCAAGACAAAAAGAGTATTGGACTATTAGAGAAATTTAAAGTAATTAATCCTAAATTACCCTACTTTTATGGCCTTCCCAAAACTCACAAAGACAATCTTCCATTCAGACCCATCGTTTCATGTGCCGGAGCTTTCAATTGCAAAATTTCTAAATGTTTAGCTGGCCTCCTTTCCCCTTTTTTTAGGCACTTTTTCTTCCAGTCACATTAAAAATTCGGAAGATTTTTGTCACAAATTCAGAGAAGCACATATACCACTTCACAACATAAAACTTTTAAGCGTTGACGTAGACTCCCTATTCACAAAAGTACCAGTACAGGACGTTCTTCAGTTTTTAAGGGAAAAATTATCCCCCTATTCAGATCATTTCCCATTGACGCTTGACAAAATAATAAAGTTAGTTGAATTATATGCATATGATAACGTATTTTCATTCGGGGACTCATTCGACAAGCAAAAATTCGGTTGTAGTATGAGTAGTCCTTTAAGTCCTGTTTTAGCCAATCTGTACATGGAATACTTTGAAACTACAGTAATAAATGAAATAAAACCCAAAAACATGCTGTGGATGGGATATGAGGGTGATATTCTAACATTTTGGGATAATAGGTGGGTTAATTTTAATGAATTCCTATCAAAATTAAACGCATTAGTGCCCAGCATCAAATTTAAAGTTGAATGGGAAACAGACAACAAAATTCCTTTTCTTGATGTTTTAATAATCAGAGACACGACAGAATACAAATTTACCATATACAGAAAACCAACGTTCTCACTTTCATACATTCACTACTTTAGCTATCACGACATTGCTATCAAGATAGGTGCAGCCAGCAACCAGTTCTTAAGAGCCTTACGAATTTGTTCCCCAGATTTCCTGGAAAAATAATTTGAACTGATTCGCAAGCAACTTTCGTCTTTTAAAGTATCCTGACCATATAATTGAGAAAGCAATTCACAAAGCAAACGTAATTTTCTACTGACCCCCTAAAGACAAGATCAGAGATACACCCAACAATAAAATTAAAATTCCACACCTGGACACGATTAAGAAGGTGACTCAGACCCTTGGAAAATCTAACCCATTTGCATTTACTTACCCAAACACCTTAGCCAAATCCATGATTAACGTCCAACAAAAGACATCTCCCAAGGACACTGGGGTTTACCAAATCCCATGCCAGGACTGTGACCAATCTTACATCGGATTTACAGGTAAATCACTTTCCCAGAGATTAATAAAAGAGAGGCAGGTAATGAACATCTAAAAAAGACCATGGCAGATACGATCGACAAGGTTTTCATTCAACCAACGCTTAAGAAGATTAAAGGAAGATTATCAGCAGGGGTGACCTAAATTGGCTTGCCTGTGGATGGACCTCTTGGTATAAATACCACCTTTTCTGTAAACTTTTCTCATTCATCTACCTGAAGAGGGAGACAGCAGTCTCTGAAATATAGTATTTTTCTCTCTATATATTTTTGTGTTTTTATGGGCTCCTTTTATTAGATGGTATTCTGTTGTAACAGAACATTTTTACCAGTCATATATAATATATATATATATATATATATATATATATATATATATATATATATATATATATATATAATCAAACTCAGCTTGAGCCTACAGAACCAATGGTCATTTTGCGCCTTCCTTTGCTTCCCATTACGTACCTGTTAGTCGCTTCGTCACCCTGGATTAACCTCAGTGTGATATTCGCCGACAGGTGTATTACCGGCCTCGCCAAAGCCTCGGAATAGAAGCAGGAATCTTAAGGAATCTTCAGTAGACCTGCGAATTATGATTTCAGTTGAAAGTTGATGGAACAGGAGATGGTGTTTGTACGTAAGTTTGAGACACTAGAGGTTTTAATGAGATATGTAGCCTAATGTCCGGTTATAGCCCAGGCTGCTCGCAGAGAACGCAGGGAAAACAGAGGTTTTGTTTTCTTTTCATTTGTTTTCCATATTTTTATGTTTCAATATCAATAGTTCAGGCAACTTTTATTCAAAGTTATAACTAAAACCTCGTCATATTTCAAGTGTTGATGTTAAGCATTGGTGTCTGGACAATGCTGAAAAGTGCTGAAAGCTTATAATAAATATAGACGTTACATAATTACAATCATATCAACTTCTTCCAGAATCCATGATCAAGTATTACTGGAAAGTGTTGGAGGATTATAATTATAGACTTTACATCATCGCAACCATATTAACTTATTCCAGAATCCATGATCAAGTATTCCTGGAAAGTGTTGGAAAATTATAATGATGGACTTTACATCATTGCAACCATATTAACTTATTCCAGAACCCATGATCAAGTATTCCTGGAAAGTGTTGGAAAATCATAATGATAAACTTTACATCATCACAACCATATTAGCAAATTCTAGAATCCATGAACAATTATTACTGGGAAGTGTTGGAAAATTATAATGATAGACTTTACATCATCACAATCATATCAACTTCTTCCAGAATCCATTATCAAGTATTACTGGAAAGTATTGGAAAATTATAATTATACATTTTACATCATCACAACCATATTAACCTATTCCAGAATCCATGATCAAGTCTTGCTGGAAAGTGTTGGAAAATTATAATTATAGACTTTATATCATCACAACCATATTGACAAATTCCAGAATCCATGGTCAGGTATTACTGGAAAGTGTTGGAAGATAATAATTATAGACTTCACATCATCACAATCATGTTAAATCATTCCAGAATCCATGAACAAGTACTGAAGAATCACCGCCATAGAGCTGAAGTCCAAATAAAACCAAAAACCAAAAAGGGCCTCCCCCAACGCCATCTATCATTCGCGAAACCAACTAACGTTTGCCCTCTGTGCCACTCGACCAATAGCAGCGCTGATTAATCATCCTTTCCTCTCAGGGGGGGTTGCCAGAGGTCGCTGTTTTTTTTCCCCCTTGCATCTCGCTCTCGCACCTGAATATCAAGAAAGTGTCGAAGGAGTCTGATCGATGAGTGCCATTTTTGGCTTTGGCTTCCGTCAATTTTCGCTTCTGTCGACTTTTCTAGGAAACTTTATTTAACGCTTCTTATAGGAATTGATGGCTCTGTTGCGTAACGTTAAAATAAAATATAAAAAAAACCGCTTCAGCGTGGCCTTGAAATACAACCCTGGAGAGGTGGAAGTGTGGAATTTAACAGATGGCTTATTTTTGTAAGGAGTCTTTTTATATATATATATATATATATATATATATATATATATATATATATATATATATATATATATCTTTCACAGATATTTTTTCGAGAATTTGTGATAAGTTGGTAAAAGTCAACTATTCTCTCTCTCTCTCTCTCTCTCTCTCTCTCTCTCTCTCTTGTATCTCTATTGATCTTTGCTCATAGAGGTAATAATGTGTTTGCCAGAGCATTATTGAACATTCTCTGAATTAAAATAATACAGCAGAGTTGAACTAATCTTTTATGTAAATAAATACATTAGCTGTCCAACCCGGCGCCACCAGGGAAAACTCTGAATGACAGTCCGCCATTTACCTTAGAAAGGAAGTAACATGTGATGTGGTTTTGAGTAACGTGTGTTTTCAATGCAATGAATTTCAGGCAGAATTCATAATCACGGGAAAGAAAAGGACTTTTAATGATAGTA
>NC_087219.1:35871519-35901519 GCF_015104395.2 Macrobrachium nipponense
ACTCGCGTCGTGTTCCCGAAATATCCCATGGAGACTTTAGGATTCTTTCATTCCTTCTCTGCTCTTTATGGGAAGAAGTCATTGCCCATAAAAACAACGGAAAAAAATAAAAAATGAGGGATGGAAGGATAGTCTAGTGAGGTGGAGGAGGGCAGGACTAAGGGAAGCCAGGATTCAGGAAAACTATAAAACGCCTAAGTTTGCTTGCATGAACTCGTCCAGATGGATCTTGGAAAAAAGGAATAAGTAAACAATATACAGACATCATCGACTGCCACTAGATGCTCGGTGCGAACTCTGGAATCTCTCAAGTAAATATCGCTTTTGATGTTGTCATTAGGTTTACTTGGATTGATCAAATTGAATTCCTTTCACTGAATAAATCTCATTATACGTGCATTAGACGTCAAAGGTTTGTTGCTGACATCAAAACAAATGCAGGAATACATTAATTAGCAGAGAGAGAGAGAGAGAGAGAGAGAGAGAGAGAGAGAGAGAGAGAGAGAGAGAATGTGTTGAACTTATTATGGTAATTACCTTACAACTTACTTAAATAGCCATTTCCATAATTTAGATTAATGGAATTCAGTGGCGACCAGTTCATATAGTAAATATACATGAATATTTTAAATAAATAAATAAATAAATAAATCTATATATATTAATAGATATATAATATATATATTATTATCTATTATATATTGTTACGCAGTGCCAAGTATCTGGTTACCATTCATCAAACTGTTACCTCACAAAAGCCAGACACCTGAACCCTCATCACAGGTATTAAACATGAATACTCTAAAGGCAACAGTGATCCCTTAACAACTTACCAGTATTACAGAAAATCAGACCAAGTTCATCAAAATAGGGGTGAGGTAATCTTGTAAGTAATTAAATTAATCAAAGGGCATCACTCCATCAACAACTTTAAAAGTCTAAGTATTTCCCTGATTTCAGAAGCCTAGGTACTTCCCTGGTTCTAAATCACTTCAAGTAAATTGAAGGAAAGCAGATTAATCACCACTCTATGATTCTACCTAACATAAATATAATCATAATTAAATGCAAATATACTGGTATAAGATAAAGAAAACACTTATAAAAATTTTAAATACAAAAAATTATTATTTAACTCAAAATTTATAAGTGAAATTCACAATATCAGGGAAAATTACTGTTACTTGAAAAGAAAGTAAAGTTTAATTAATTCTTGAATTAAATTAAGTAAAATTGAATCAAAATTAATTTATAACAAAATTCAAGAAAATTAATTCAATTGAAATTCAAAAGTGTTAGGCAATAATTGAATATTTGAAATTAATTCACTAGGGCTAAACAATAATAAAACTTGAAAAGAATTCTAAGTAAATGCAAATTAATTCACAAGTGTTAAATTTAATTAAATGTGCAATGATTAAGCAATGAAAATAAATAAGTCAATTAAATTGTGAATGTAAATGAAAATACAGAATAATGTGGACAGTATCAAAATAAAAAGGCACACTTCAACAAGAAAATGAAAAAATGCACAAAATGAAACGAACACAAAACACAAAAATTTGCAATGTGTAAAAGTGTAAATCTTTTCACTCAAAACATTGTAACCATCAGTTTTTACCAAACCGCTGTTCCTATCAGTTATTAGTTAACCACTGTTCCTATCCGTTATTAGTTAACCACTGTTCCTATCCGTTACTAGTTGCAACTAATAAAAATATAACACACTTTACCTTTTTGGTATACCAACTTTTTTCTTTACTGCAGTCTTGTTTTACACTTTCACAAAAACCAGGTGCCGTTACAACAACAATGTTTGTTCAGATTCCACAAAAAACACTGAATAATACTAAATAAACTCTAAGAAATATCAAATATGAAATTCTCAAGTTACAAGTGACCAATTTACGTTATGTTAATATAATCTCAAGGATGTCGAGGGGGAGAGAGAGAGAGAGAGGAGAGAGAGAGAGAGAGACGAGAGAAGAGGAAGCAAGGGAAAGAGAGAGAGAGAGAGAGAGAGAGAGAGAGAGAGAGAGAGAGAGAGAGAGAGATCTGAACGCCTCGAGTATCTACGATCTAATGAAATTCTCTTCCTTACGGAAGCCGGACAGGGGAGATGACAAAACGTTTTTGGGCAATAATTCTTCTAGAAGCTTCGAAATCTTACGCAATTTTTCATACAAAAGGTTTAATCTGCACATGGCATTCGGCAAAGACACACACGTATGAGTCCAGTCTGTTAAAAAAAAAAAAGACTCGTACTCTACTCGATCGACTGAAGCAGAAGCCCTTATCTTACGTGATGACAGATTCTCAAAACACAAATGAAGTCTCGAGCTCGCTTATCAAACGTGTTGACAGATTAGGAAAGCAAACGGAGATCTCGCAGTTCCTCTAATCTCACAGTGCTGACATAATAGGGAACAATCGTAGTTTCGAACGGACAAAGAAAATCTCCCTCTCTCTATGTTATATATTTATTCTTTTAAAACATGTAATGCGAAATCTGAACACACATTTTAAAACATCCTATCTCTAAGCTATCTAGGAATCTGAAAAAATGTTGCACAATTCTACTAACATTTTATACAGTCACAGAGGAGATATATCCATTTTGAAAGTAGCAATTTATATATATATATATATATATATATATATATATATATATATATATATAATATATATATATATGTGTGTGTGTGTGTGTGTATGTGTATGTGTGTGTAGAGACAGTAGTTGATAAATTACTGTACATGTATCATCCAATGTTACGGTAATTTATATGTAAATTAATGCATTTTATGATACATCAAGCACATTTAGTGTACTTGTAATAATTATGTACAGAAGTCATTTCCTTTTATGTTTTGTTATTTGTGTTGAATGCAAAAAAAAAAATTCAATACGAATTTCGTTTTATGTAATATAATTGTTGTAAAGTGCAGTTGACGAATTGAATTTAGTTCCAGTACAAAAACATTAACCCTAATAAAGTGACAAGGTAAAGTTGAATTAGAGTATATATGGGAAAAATTTTCTAAGCATATTAACTTCAAACAGAAGAGACAAAGCACTGACTTTTTAGAAAATTTAGTAGAATATAATCAGAATTGAAAATTTTAGTCGTACATTAACATACTTCTATCAGGTAATTTTGAACCCCTTATATTGAATCATATTTAATGCCTTCCAATTATAAATCTAGTTTCATAATCCAGTTGTTAATCTAGTATCATAAAACCTTACATATCTGCATAAGTGCCTCTAAGTTCTCGTTGTAATTATATTTCAGATTCATTTATTTAATAAAACTATCAATTCTTCTGACATTTTTTTAGCTATAGAATTGCTAGATTCTTTTATGTACAGGTTTTATTAAACGAACTGGATATTGGTAAGGCAGCCGTACCCCTGATTACGATGGATATTGGTACGGCAGTGAATTGCGCATGCGCGAACCCTTGTTTACCGCCTGAGGCATATCAGTGACAGCAAGAAAATAACGACAAAACATGTTTTCAGGTTTCAACAGGCTAAAAAAGGCAATAGACGTCTATGAAGAGGCAAAGTTCCAGAAATGGTATATCCGTAGGTTACGAACGATCGAATCGGCCCTGAAAAGAGCTCCGAAGAGAAGATTCAAAGATTTGAAGCTTAGCTAGTAAGGCAGTGCAGCAGTCAGTAGTGCGTCCAATATGGGAAACATGCTGTTAATATGGACCTGATTTAGATGATTACTTAGGATTGATTAGGCCGTTTACCAGAGGATTGACTTTGGTAGTTTTCCCTACTACCATGAATACAGCAGAGCACGGTTTCTGTGTAGTACTTCAAGTTCTCTTTGAATCTCCTCTTCGAGCTCTTTTCGGGGCCGATTCGATCGTTCATGACTTACGTGTTATGTATGCAAGACGTTATGTAACGAGCGCGGGAAATCTTAGCTCCGCAGACACGTTCAGTTCAGAGCTATTGCACTGTGTTTGCATAATGCGTAAATGTTATAAGTATAACCAAGTATTATTATGTTAGTATCGAGTCCGACACAGAGGCTTCGATCTTATAAATCCTACCTCATGTATGCAGGATATGATTCTTTATTGTGTATAGAGCTTCGATGCTCATATGTTTGTTATGATTCTATTATATACGCTTATTGTATTTTGTATATTCAACTACCCGCCTTCTTCAATGTAGTTTAAGCCAATAAACACCAGCAAGAAGATATTGCTTTATTATCGCCCTTCATCCCGGAACCTCGGCGCGACGAGAAATGGAATATTACATCCAATACTAAAACACCATCTTTCCTCTACCTACAGGTAAGAGTGAAGAATTGTCGTATGGTCATATAACTAAAGCAGACCCAAAATAATGACGACAAAACATTGGCGACGAGAAATGGAATATTACATCCAATACTAAAACACCATCTTTCCCTCTACCTACAGGTAAGCGTTGAAGAATTGTCGTAGATGGTCATATAACTAAAGCAGACCCAAAACCTTAATGACGACAAAAACATTGGCGACGCAGGTGACGAACTCGTAGCAGCCAATGGAGCCTATAGCCTACGCCTAATCTCCTACCAGAACCAAAAGAACGGGACGACGACCCCAGTCGGACAAGTCTACCCGAAAACGAAGAATCTCTACCTAGATGCCTTCATCACACTCAAACCAAGCAACGCTGTGCAAGTCAGGAGCGTAAGTTAACACACACAAAAAAAGGTTGGTTTAGAGAGTAAAAGTGCAACAGGTATTTTCTATGCAAGTGTAAGCCTACAAGGTAGAAAAAAAAAAAAAAGAAGAAAACTTCCAAATTCCTAGCCTAGCCTAAACTTCTTAGTATCACAGCAAAATGCCGATAGATGTCCAAAAGTTAGACAGCTTTAGCATCGGTGATGATCCTAAATCAGTGGGTACAAGATGGAAAAAGTGGATAGGCAGCTTCCAAATTTATTTAGAAGCACTAGGGAAAATAAACGAAAAGCAGCAGAAGGCTTTGTTACTTCATACTGCAGGTTTAGAAGTTCAGGAAGTATTCAATACTTTAAATCTAACAGGTGATTCATTGCAGGACGCAATTGAAGGGCTTACAAATTATTTTGCTCCTCAAGCAAATAAATACTTTGAACGTTATCAGTTCATAGAAGCATCACAGGAATCAGGTGAGACAATAGATTCTTTTGTAACAAGTTAAAGAAATTAGCTTCAACTTGTGAATTTTGGAGATCTAGAAGACAGGTTAATAGAGCAAATTATAGTAAGGAGTAACTCGCAAGAGCTTAGGAAGAAGTTGCTGCAAGAAAAGAAGTTAAATTTGCAAAAAGTTCTGGAAATAGCAAGAGCAATAGAAACAGCTAATTACCAGTCCAATGTCATTGTAGGTAAGACTCATAATAACAACAGTAGTCAGTAAATCATGTAGCCTATAAAAGGAGTTACCAACATGCAAAGAAAGGGCAGACAAATGAACGAGTAAGGCCTAGCCAGGTCTATCCAAGTATACCAAGGGTAAACCTAATGGCATACTCACAGAAAAGTCAAAGTCACATAGGGACACAAAAACCTCAAAGAAATCGTGCTTTAGATGTGGTAACAGATCATTATAGCAATGATTGGGATAAGTGCCCAGCGTCAGGTCAGACGTGCAACAACTGCAGGAAGCGTGGTCATTTAACAAGTCAGTGTAAATTTGCTAAGCAAAAGACCACAAAACAAATCAATAGAACCGTAAATTCAAATGACTGCTCTAGCTCAAATGAAGAAAGTGTACATAAGACCACAGAAGTAGAACAATTTGCATTTCACATTAATTCCGTGAACAAAGATGCACAAGAACGTCTTATGGCTCAAATAGAAATAAATGGGAAACTCACACCCATGCAAATAGACACAGCTGCAGATGTGACAATAATTTCTGAAAGAGTAGCACAAACGATACTAACCTAGTGATAAGACCTTCAGACAAGTGCTTAAAAGTTATAATGGTACAAACATAGAAGTAGTTGGTTCATCACAAGTGAAAGTTCAGTACAAAGATCAAGAGATAGGTAAGTTACCATTGACAATAGTCAAGGGTCAAGGACAGACGTTATTAGGATTAGATTGGTTAAGATGCATAAAATTAGATTGGCCTAGTATTCTAAGGGTTACAGGTACAAAACAAGAACCAGCAGAAGAAATTTCATTAACTAATCTTCTATCAGATTACAAAGTAGTATTTGAAGACAGAGTAGGAACAGTAAAGAATGCACAAGCAGTCTTAGTTTTTAAAGGAGAATGCTACTCCTAGATTTTGTCTCCAAGGACCAGTTCCATATGCATTGAAAACAGCTGTGGAAACTGAAATTAGAAGGTTAGAAAGTGAAGGTTCATGGGAAAAGGTAGATTATTCAGATTGGTCTACACCATTAGTTCCAATTGTTAAGGACAACGGTCAAGTTAGGTTATGTGGAGATTACAAGGTGACATTAAATCCACAATTGCAAGTAGCACAACATCCATTGCCAAATCCTAAAGATATGTTTGCAACTTTGTCAGGATGCTCAGTATTTTCTAAGATAGATCTTAGACAAGCATTTCAACAACTATCCATTGGATGAAAATTCCCAAAAGCTAATGTACTGTAAACACACATTTAGGGGCTGTATCGTCCAAAAAGACTTCCCTATGGTGTTTGCTAGCAGTCCAGCAATATGGCAGCAAACAATGGACAAAATATTTGCAGGTATGTCAGGAGTATTCATTTTCATTGATGACATATTAGTAGCTGGCAAAAACAAAAAAGAACATAGAGAAAGGTTACGTGCAGTTCTAAAGAAACTAAAGGAACACAATATCAAGGTCAACCAGAGTAAATGTATTTTAGAAGTTGACGCGGTTGAGTATTTAGGCTTTATTGTAAATGGTAAAGGTATTCATAAGACTCAAGATAAGGTAAATGCAGTGCACTCAGCAAAGTTACCAGAAAATGTCAAGGAATTGCAATCATTTTTAGGTTTAGTAACATTCTATGGTAGTTTCATTCAAAACTTAGCAACAATTGCACACCCATTGTACAATTTGCTGAACAAAGATGTAAAATGGAATTGGACAAAGGAATGTCAAAAATCTTTTGAAAGAATCAAAGCAGAAGTGACATCACCCACATTCTTAGTACAAATGGATTTGCCAGTAAAGTTGGTTTTGTTGACGCCTCAAACATAGGATTAGGTGCAGTACTAGCACATGTAATGCCAGATGGTACAGAAAAACCAATAGCTTTTGCCTCTAGGGTATTGAACAAAGCAGAGAGAAATTACTCACAAAATAGAAAGGAAGCATTAGCACTAGTGTATGGAGTGAAAAAGTTCCATATGTATCTGTATGGCAGGAAAAGGTTCACATTAGTTACAGACCACAAACCATTATTGATGATTTTAGGTCCAAAGGCAAGTTTACCGACGTTAGTAGCTGCAAGACTACAACGTTGGGCAATCATATTAGCGACATATGATTACAACCATAGAATAGACCAACATCTAAGATGGGTAATGCAGACGCTTTGTCGAGATTGCCTGTAGACAAAGCACCAGAACAACATGAGGAAAGTATTCTTTTGATTTCTGCTTATAATTTACCTATTACAGCTAAGGAAATAGCACAAGGTACAAAGAAAGACCCAGTACTTTCAAAAGTAGTGCAGAGTCTAATAACCGGCAGAGATATTTGTGCAGAAGGTGCTAATTGTAAACCATATAAAGAAATTTGGAATGAATTGAGTGTAACTCAAGAATGTATTTTGAGAGGATCAAGAGTAGTGATTCCAAATGCATTAAGGAATAGAGTTCTATCAGAAATACATGCAGACCACCAAGGTATTGTCAGATCAAAGTCAATTGCTAGAACTTATGTTTGGTGGCCAGGTGTTGATAGGGACATTGAAAATTTGGTTAAGAAGTGTATGAATTGTGCATTTCAACAAAACAATCCAAAACCAACACGAATGCACCCATGGGAATTACCCAGATACCCGTGGCAACGTGTACATGTAGATTTTGCAGGTCCATTTTTAGGATACTCATATCTAATATTAGTAGATGCATATAGTAAGTGGCCAGAAGTTATACCAATGCAAACAACTTCATCGGTAGCAACTATAAGATCACTCATGCAAATCTTTGCAACGCATGGTTTTGCCAGAAAGAATAGTGACAGACAATGGCCCACAGTTTACTTCACAGGAGTTTAAGGAATTTCTGAATGTAAATGGTATACAACATACATTATCAGCAACTTATCATCCATCCACGAATGGTGAAGCAGAAAGGTTTGTTCAAACTTTCAAACATAATATGAAGTGTAGACAAGCAAATTCTGGTAATGTAGCATCTCACATTGCAAAGTTCCTATTATCCTATAGAACAACCGTGAATAATACTACGGGTGTAACACCATCTTATTTGTTGATGGGGAGGAGGATCAGGAATAAGTTAGATCTAATGTATCCAAGCTTGCAGAGTCAGTTAGAACAGAAAGGTTATGATCAAGTAAGTAAGCTTCCCAATGTAAGACATTTCGCTCCTTCAGGTTATGTCATGGTAAGGTCATACAATACACCAGAAAAATGGGTACAAGGAGAAATTGTCAGGAAGATAGGTAATTTACATTATGATGTTAATGTCGGTGGAAAGATTGTAAAACGTCATGTTGATCAGTTGCAGTCATTTAGTACAAATCATACAGAAGTACATGTTTCAAATACCTCAAACTTAAATAACTCAGATGTGCAAACTGCTCACCAAGATGTTCAAAATCATGCAACAGCTCAGAACACACCTATAGTACTCCCTAACAGAATGAGTAGAGGAAAACCTCCTGAAAGATTAGATTTGTAAATGTGAGGAACATTTGTTTCTTAGTCACAGGTAAAGGGGGAGGAGACTGTTATGTATGCAAGACGTTATGTAACGAGCGCGGGAAATCTTAGCTCCGCAGACACGTTCAGTTCAGAGCTATTGCACTGTGTTGCATAATGCGTAAATGTTATAAGTATAACCAAGTATTATTATGTTAGTATCGAGTCCGACACAGAGGCTTCGATCTTATAAATCCTACCTCATGTATGCAGGATATGATTCTTTATTGTGTATAGAGCTTCGATGCTCATATGTTTGTTATGATTCTATTATATACGCTTATTGTATTTTGTATATTCAACTACCCGCCTTCTTCAATGTAGTTTAAGCCAATAAACACCAGCAAGAAGATATTGCTTTATTATCGCCCTTCATCCCGGAACCTCGGCGACGAGAAATGGAATATTACATCCAATACTAAAACACCATCTTTCCCTCTACCTACAGGTAAGAGTGAAGAATTGTCGTATGGTCATATAACTAAAGCAGACCCAAAATAATGACGACAAAACATTACGGATATACAATTTCTGGAAGTTTGACTCTTCGTAGACATCTCTTGCTTTTTCAGCTTGTTGAAACCTGAAAACATCTGTTTTTCGGCGAAAACCGATGTATTATTACACGGTTCAGAGAGATTCAAAGAAGATATGAAGTACACAGATAGATTAGTTTTATTTTTCATGTAGTATATAGTAAAAATCTAAGTATGTTTAAGTATTATTGGGATTTTTCATATTTTCCTTTACTGTCAAAATGTTTTGGTGCTTTGATGATGACAGTATGGTGCTTCACTTTGACATTTCGAATTGAACATGTTCAGCGGAACAATTCAGTTCGACAATTATTACTATTGTCACTTACCTTCTAGTGCCGTACCGATATCTCTTAGCAACAGTGCACGGTAACTGTTGCATGATTAGCAAACTACCATATCTGCAGAAAGTCAATAACACAATACGACACCACTGACAGAATCTGACGTACCCCTACTATACACGATGTTATTTGTACGGCAGGAAGTCTGAAATTGACGCATGCGCAATTCACTGCCGTACCAATATCTATCGCAATCAGGGATACGGCTGCCGCAGCCGTACCTATATCCTGTGCCTTTATTAAAATCTATAGTGATCTCCAATATATGTAGTCATTCAATGAGAATGTGTCTCAAATTCTTTAATTAGTTTCTAATATACATATTGTTAAGAACATTTGCAGCGCTTGGCCGGACTTTAACTCCCATTAGTTACCCTTAAAGTTTGATAGGTAACATTTTCAATGATATGAATCCATTTTCTTTATTAAAGTAACAGTTACGATTTTAAAAACGAAAAAGTTCAATAAAATTAAGCATATTGAAATATACGTTAATTCTACTAAAACAATGTAATATTTGAAGTTGGAAGTATGTTTAAGTTATAAGGCAAAACCATTTTTTTAAAGATATAAAGAAGATTAAATAAAACATTAATTATATTAGCTAACAATTTGTTTCCAAAGTATTCCGTTCATATTTTCTGTTACATTGGTGACTTTTATATCATTAGTCATTACGTTTTCCAGATTTTTTTGACTAGCGAGCAAGAGCCCGTGCTGGAATGAAACCTGTTTGAATTAACCAACCAACCAGTCATTGGCAAGAGCAAAAGGTTGGGAGAATTTTGAAGGAGATATATGTCCTCAAATAGACTTCATAACGCGAAAAGTAAGTGCCGTTGTACTATTAACTTACTAATTACCTTTCCTTCTTTAGGAATATTGTCAATGGGTGGATATAATGTCTTGGGAATATTCTATACTTAATACTGTGATTAAAATATAAGCAACAAAGCCACCAATAAAAATGAAATTGAAGCTATAACCAGAGCTTACGTATAGCTAATTATCGTGTGTACAATTTGAAGGCACTCGAGTCCCTCGTACTATATATAATTTATATACATGATATATATATATATATATATATATATATATATATATATATATATATATATATATATCACAAAGGACTCAAGTGTCTTCAAAAGGTATGCAGGATAATTATACGAAGTGCTGGGCATTGCTTCAAATTCATTTATACTGGTGGCTTTTTGCTTATATTTTCATTACGATTTTTTTTTCTACGTTACAGATATATATAATATAATATATATATATATATATATATATATATATATATATATATATATATATATATATATATATGCTTATATTTAAGTCACGAGTCTTTTTACATTCATGTTTATTTACACATATATATATTCATATATATATATATATTATATATCTGTAATATATATAATTTATAATAATAATAATAATAATAATAATACATAATAACTAATAATAACAATAATAATAAGTGAATACCAAACAGGAAAAATGATAGTCAGAAATCAGAGCGCTTCGTCTTTACTGATAGATTGTCAAGGGACGATGTCTTAGTAAAGACGAAAGCGCTTGGATTCTGACTATTATTTTACTGTGGTAGCTATTCACTTATTTAATAAAGTCACGTGCATCTACTGTGAATTTTTAAGAATATATTAATAATTAATTATATATGTATATGTATTCTTTTATTTATGTATATATAATAGTATATATAATTATTATAACTATATATATATATATATTATATATATATATATATAATTTATTTCTTCATTCCGAATAAACAAATTAGTATTTAAATATTTGGTGGGTGTTGTCAGACAATAGAATAACCAAACATAATATCATTAAAGATGTTTAAGTACCATTTTCTATGGTAACAGAAACATTCGTTTTCTTTATTTGGAAACTTTCAAGTCTGATTACGGGAGTAGTCAAAGGAGATAGGGTATTTCGTGCTAACTTCTACAAAGCTTGATGTACGGGCTTAATTTTTCTTGAGACCGGGGTGTTATTCATGAAGTTATTTGTTTAAAGACAGGTCAGAAAGAATACAAATGTACATAAATGTACCCAGGTCACTGTGAGAAAATTTTTACAGAGAATGTTACAGCCATTAATTTATCAGAAAGACACACAACTATTAAGTAGAAAGAAGTAAATTACGTAATTAATTTTTTAAGCTACTATTGGTCACATATACATCTGCTGATTTTTTTTTTTTTATATAAGTTTTGTCTAAAGATTTGGGGATCATACATAGTAAATGTATAATTTAAATATTTCACTTTAGTACCGATATTTTTGGAATTTCTTTTCCTGGAAAATCTCTTAAGCCAGAAAAAAATACTGCATCAAAACGTGTTGAAAAATTAATTATGTCGTCTCTTGTGGTATTGATAAAGTATACCATGTATATTTTAACGTTTTCTATTACTCCTATGGAAAGAAAATGGTAGTAGCCGACACGAAATAGTTGGGGTAACTTAAACTATTATTCTATTATCATATACTTTGCAGTTAATACTCTCTCTCTCTCTCTCTCTCTCTCTCTCTCTCTCTCTCTCTCTCTCTCTCTCTCTCTCTCTCTCTCTCTCTCTCTCTCTCTCAACTTTGAAAACTGACGACTAATGGCTAAAGTTTTAATTCTGAAAATCGGTGCAAGTTTCCAATGACTCTTAGTTTGAGTTCCCATCGAATCCTCAATCCAAATCTTGACATATAATGTCCGTGAATCTAGACTCCGAATCCCAGCAAATATCGGCACAATCTGTTAATGAACCGAATATGAGCCAAGCTATTACATAATTTCGGTAGCTACATATCTCCCTGATTCATGTCACAAACCTCTTCTTGATTTCGGCACGAAAATAAAATCCGACAAAATTGACAGAAATATCATAATCCTTCGTACGAAAACTGAATGTTAAGGATAATTTATTTTTACTTAATTTGAACTCAAACGCCGAGCGCTTTTCGTGTTTGCTCAAAGTGTTGACTGAACACTAGAGAACATAAAATAATTAATCAAAAAGAATCTTGGAGGGTTTTTATTTACGCTTTCTTCGCCATGTTTCTTCAGTTTTGATTAGTATATTTAGAACTTAGCAGTGGAAGAGGCTCTGGTTCGCGTGCTTTAGATTTCTTGTAAACTCATAGTGAACATATTAATGTTGAAATGATTGAACATGATATAATATTAGGAATAAATTACTAATCAGTACATGCTTCGTATTTTGCTAGATTCAATTTTTATTTTTATCTTTTTATTTGTTATTTACTTCTGCCTCCAGTTCGTGGCTTTTTATTGAGTCTATTCCAGGTCATATCTATTATGAAGGTTGTATGGAATTTCGTCTTTATTCCAAGCCATTCCCTCTATTTTTTTTTTTTTTCTTTTTTTTTCAGCTCATCTGCCATTTTTTACCTCATTTTGTTTACATCCCATTCCTTGTGATATATATATATACATACATATATATATATAGATATATATATATATATATATATATATATATATATATATATATATATAGTATATATATATACATAACCATCATCGAAGGGAAGAGGACACACACAGATCTACATGCTGTCTTTATTGCAACGTTTCGTAATTATCAAGTTAATTACATCATCAGGCTGTTAAAATGAAAAATAAATTTCCTAGTAAAATTGTAAAAACAAAACTAAAAATAAAAAATTCAGAAATGCAAAAGCTAAAAAAGTTATTCTTACAAGTGTACAAAATATACGCATTAAAATTAAGGAAGTTAAATTATTTAAAAGGACATACATTAAAATGAAAGATAAATTAACATAAAATAAGCAAAAATTGACAAAAGATTGAAAGCAGCAGTGAACAGTTACAGAACAAAGAAGTTAAGGACCGACCTAGAGGAGTGACAGCGTTAAACTAAACGTAAACATAAAAACGACGGAACAAGTTGTTTAATAAAGAGCGATTCTAGAATAACAAGGTCGTGCGGGTTGGTGGTATGGCCTAAAATACAGAAGTCTTTATTATCGATATATGTTTTACATATTTTGGAGCGATTTCTAATATTGGAGTGTTCTGGGTTTGCAATCCTGCTGCCAGTACGGAAGCTTATGCACCTTGAGGAGTCTGCTGGTGGATCCACAATTCTCCGCCAAGACTCAGATTTATTCATGGCCAGTCTCGACGTAGAGTCATTATTTACTATTATCCCAGTTGGAGAAACTATTGAATTAATCCTTAACAAGCTGTTTCCTGTTCCTGATTCTACTTTTAATAATTTTAATCGCACGCATTTTAAATCTTTACTTGAACTTGCAGTGCAGGACACCGCCTTCGTTTTTAATGGTAAATTATTTAAACAAGTAGAGGGCATGGCCATGGGTTCTCCTCTCGGCCCTACATTTGCCAATATCTTCATGTGCTCCCTGGAGGAGCAAATGCTCGATAATTGCCCATTAAGATTCTACCCCTTTTTTATTCCAGGTTTGTTGACGATACGTTTGGCCTCTTTAAAAGTGAATATGAAGCTGACCTCTTCGTAGAATATGCCAATGCAATACATCCGAGCATAAAGTTTACGATCGAAAAAGAGGCGAACGACCGTCTACCATTCCTGGACGTTTTAGTTTTCAGAGAAAACGACTGTTTTAATACTACGATTTTTAGGAAAAAAACTTTTACTGGACTTGGTACAAACTTTTATAGCTCCTGTTTTATGAATTTCAAGTCCAATTCTGTTTCTACCCTTCTCCACCGAGCACTTGTCCTTACGTCGAACTGGGTCCTTTTCCATAGCGAAATAACTTTTTTAATTGACTTTTTTTAACAATAACTGTTTCCCTGCTAAGCTAATTTATAGGAAATTAGATCACCTACTGAAAAAAACATTTCATTGTTGAACCAAAAGTTTTAACTGTCCCTAAAATGAAGTTCTATGCATGCTTTCCATTTACTCATGACATTAAATTTCACAAAAAGTTCACAGAAATCATTCAGGAACATTTTCATGCCATAAACGTAAAATTAATCCCTAAGAACCCTTTCACCATCGGTTCCCTCTTTACCTCGAAGGAGCGATTATCACCTTATATGTCCTCTGGTGTTATTTATAAATATACTTGCCCTGAATGTCAAACAGGGACCTATGTGGGATCCACCAGCAGACTCCATAAGGTGCGTATCGATTCTCATCGTGGCATAAGCTTCCGTACTGGCAGCAGGATTGCAAACCCAGAACACTCCAATATTAGAAATCACTCCAAATATGTAGAACATATATCGATAATAAAAACTTCTGTATTTTAGGCCATACCACCAACCCGCACGACCTTGTTATTCTAGAATCGCTCTTTATTAAACAACTTGTTCCGTCGTTGAATACCCATACGTCTTCCTCCCCTCTGTATTTGTCTTGACTGTGTTGTTCATTTATGTTTTTATGTTTACGTTTAGTTTAACGCTGTCACTCCTCTAGGTCGGTCCTTAACTTCTTTGTTCTGTAACTGTTCACTGCTGCTTTCAATCTTTTGTCAATTTTTGCTTATTTTATGTTAATTTATCTTTCATTTTAATGTATGTCCTTTTAAATAATTCAACTTCCTTAATTTTAATGTGTATATTTTGTACACTTGTAAGAATAACTTTTTTAGCTTTTGCATTTCTGAATTTTTTATTTTTAGTTTTGTTTTTACAATTTTACTAGGAAATTTATTTTTCATTTTAACAGCCTGATGATGTAATTAACTTGATAATTACGAAACGTTGCAATAAAGACAGCATGTACATCTGTGTGTCCTCTTCCCTTCTTATTGATGGTTATTATATGGATTGACTCCTGGCTCCTGCACTAAGATATATATATATATATATATATATATATATTATATATATATATATATATATATATATATATATATATATATATATATATCCGAAGGAAGTAGTAGGGAAAGGCATCCTCATCTTTCTACAGTTTATTTCAATGCCGACGTTTCGCGACGAATTCCAAGTCGCCTTTTCAAGGCTAAAAATATATATAAATTTACGAACATTAATAATCATTTAATTTATATTAAAAATGTCATGGCAACAGCTCTCAATAAAGTAAAAAGTTAGAAGTTAAAATTCAACAGCACCTCCAAAGTCACACATATTAAAAGTACAGGACTTCACTAAAATTTCAGAAACACCTACCTATACAAAAGAAAGAGTAAGACTAACACAATATAGGTAAAAATACAATGAGGTAAACCAACTGCCCAAACTACGCTATGAACAATTTTACAGACGACATTTGGGTATTTAACGACGGTACAGTCTTTTTGATAATTATAGATTCTAAAATTGGCAGGTTGTTGTTCCGCAGTTGGCCCAAGATAGAAAAATCCTAGCGGTCAATATATGTTTTGCATGTTTTTGAGTGATTACGTATATTGGATTGTTCTGGATTAGATAACCTACTACCTGTTCTATGGCTTATGCCCCTGTGGGAATTAATTCGAACCTTCAACAGCCTCCTCGTGCATCCCACGTATGTCCCGTGATCACATCTCGGGCAAGTATATTTATATACGACGCTGGACGAAAGCAGAGGACTGAGTCGGTCTTTGACTCTAAACAGCGATCCAATAATGGATGTGCATGTTCTCCTGAGGGTATCATCATGTAAGAAAGGGAAACTTGCAAACATCTTCAGTCTCGGTACAGTAGATACAGGTGTTGAATGCACCATTTTCTCTGTTAGCAGTTTGTTTAGAGAACTGAAAAAAAGTCGTGAAGGAAAACAATTACTATTAAAATATCTCACCAGAAAGTATATTTCGTCGTGAAAGCTCATCCAGTTTGATGAGTGAGCATAAGCTCTATGGAGGAGGGTTAAAATAGAGTTCTGTTTAAAATTAAAGAAACACGAACTTTTAAAATTCATTCCCAAACCAGTAAATGTATTTTTTATATACACACCTGTGTGAGATATTTTAATAATAATTGTTTACCTTCACGACTTCTTTTCAGATCTCTAAACAAACTGCTAACAGAGAAATTGGTGCATTCAACACTTGTATCTACTGTACCGAGACTGAAGATGTTTGCAAGTTTCCCTTTCTTACATGATGATACCCTCAGGAGAACATGCACATCCATTATTCAAAAGATGTTTCCGGCTGTGGACTTGAAAATTATCCCCCAAAATCCCTTAACTATTGGATCGCTGTTTAGAGTCAAAGACCGACTCAGTCCTCTGCTTTCGTCCAGCGTCGTATATAAATCTACTTGCCCGAGATGTGATCACGGGACATACATGGGATGCACGAGGAGGCTGTTGAAGGTTCGAATTGATTCCCACAGGGGCATAAGCCATAGAACAGGTAGTAGGTTATCTAATCCAGAACAATCCAATATACGTAATCACTCAAAAACATGTAAAACATATATTGACAGCTAGGATTTTTCTATCTTGGGCCAACTGCGGAACAACAACAACCTGCCAATTTTAGAATCTATAATCATCAAAAAGACTGTACCGTCGTTAAATACCCAAACGTCGTCTGTAAAATTGTTCATAGCGTAGTTTGGGCAGCTAGTTTACCTCACTGTATTTTTACCTGTATTGTATTAGTCTTACTCTTTCTTTTGTATTGGTAGGTGTTTCTGAAATTTTAGTGAAGTCCTGTACTTTTAATATGTGTGACTTTGGAGGTGCTGCTGAATTTAAAACTTCTAACTTTTTACTTTTTACTTTATTGAGAGCTGTTGCCATGACATTTTTAATATAAATTAAATTAAATTAATGATTAATGTTCATAAATTTATATATATTTTTAGCCTTGAAAATGCGACTTGGAATTCGTCGTGAAACGTCGGCATTGAAATAAACTGTTGAAAGATGAGGATGCCTTTCCCTACTACGTACTTCCTTCGGGATATATCTGATTTGAGCTCCAGCTCCGGGCGGCCTTATGGTGTATATATATATTATTATATACTATCAATTATTATTATAATATTATATATTTTAAAAAATTATAATATATATATATATATATTATCTGTAATAATATAATTATTAATACATACATAATTAATAATATATATATAAATATATATATATAGTATAATATATACTATATATTAGATATATATGAATATATAGTGTATTTATCGCAAAATGGCCATTAAATGTATGGAATATACTGTACAAATATCAGCATATCACCTTCACCATGCTCCTTTCTACTGTTATTTGAAAGCCGTTCACTTTTTCTAGGTAATCTTTATGAACAATCTAACGTCCTAAAAAAAACTCTCTCTCTCTCTCTCTCTCTCTCTCTCTCTCTCTCTCTCTCTCTCTCATATAAGAAAACATTGTAGCTAAGCTTTATTTTAAAGTCTGCAGTTCAACCAGAATATAACATGTCAGAGTTCCAACAACATCCACAGAAACCTGATGCTGGTCCATTATGCAACAGAAAACACGGCCTGTCCCTTGCTACACAGTTTCACATTTCTCTCTCCCGACGATTATAAAACAATTTTATGCGAAGAGAGGTGTTACTCCCTGATTTTCATTCTCTCTCTCTCTCTCTCTCTCTCTCTCTCTCGACAAACATATTCTTGGAAAGGGAAAGTTATTAATCCAGGGGAAAGGTATGGATTATAAAGGACATTTTATTTATATTATTACTATATATAATATATAATATATATAATATATATATATATGTGTGTGTGTGTGTGTGTGTGTGTGTGTGTGTGTGTGTGTATATATATATACACGATATATATTAATACATACATGTGTGTATAGACATACAAACTTTTGTACATATGTACAAAGCATGGCTCTGCATTTTTTAATGGAAGTTGATGAGTATATTAAATTCAGTTTCTTAGCTAATTTTGTTTACCTTTATGCCATGTTTAATTCATTGTTTTGTAATACTTCTCCTCCTCTTAATTTGTTGTACTGCATACATGAGTGACTTAATAATAATAATAATAATAATAATAATAATAATAATAATAATAATAATAATAATGTGGCGCCGTGGCAGAGTGGGTTAGGTCGTCAATGGACTGGTTAAGCAACATTGGGGCTGGTCAATCGTTGGATGGGTGACCGCTTTCCTCGGCGTTGATTCCTTGGGAAAGGATCTTTACCATAATTTCCTCAGTCTACTCAGCTGTAAATGAGTACCTATCCCTGATGGGGTAAGGTCCAACTATGGGTTAAATAGCAAAACTCAGCAATGATGTTAAGAAATGAAGGAATAAATGACAACGACGTAAATGGAACCTTTGGCAACAGAGGAGCTTCGTCCGGCAGCCAGGTATTCAACCCAATTGAAGGGGAAGACGGTCAGGTACTTGGAGGTTGTCAACCAGCAACTGACCACCACAACGACAGTAACCAAACAGCCTGAGATTGGAGCTTCAGAAGCAAACCAAAGGAAGAAATGGACAAGAGAATAAAATAAGGAAGTATAGAGATGCTACATCAGAAGCAACCCGATGGAGAGAAGATATAGAAGAAGGTTGGTCAACATCTGGAATGAGAGGAATAACACCCCCCAAACAGAGCAGAGGCTGGCAGACCAAGTAAGGAACATAAAGAAAAAGACCTGGCTCTCCCCAACAGAAAGAGAAGAACTGGAAAGGGAAATGTCACACGACAACGAATTACACGAAGACGAACTGAGAGACGATGCCACAGAAGACGACAGGGATGATGAGGTATCAAACAACGACACACAAAGAAACACCGACGAAGTAACAGAGAGGACGGAATGGGTAGAAAAGATTAGACAATGGATGGAGCCAGGTACAGAGAGAACAAAGATCCCCTCCATGAAAGCCTACAACACCAAGAAATTAAGGGAGAAAACAAGTGAGGTCAATGAAATAATGGGCATAATACACACACCCAGTATCACAGAAACAAATAACTTGGCATATGCAGGAGCAAGATTAGCAGCAGAACTGATGGGGATTCGAACACCAACACCACCAGCACACAACCAACAGAAAACAAAACAGCATCCTCCCCCCTTGGAAAAGGCGCCTTGGAAAAGCAAATCATGGTGATGAGATCTGACTTGAGTAAACTGAAAGAGATGACAGAAAAAAGGCCAAGAAGCAAGAAAACATGGGAGGAACTCAACGAGAAATACAAAGTACTAGAGAGGGGACTAAACAACACAATAGAAGATGTAAAACAGAGGCTTAAGGCCAAAGCACATAAAATCCAACGGTACATGAACAGGAATAAGGGATACCAACAGAACAAACTATTCGGAACCAACCAGAAAAGACTATACAGCCAACTAAGAGGGGAAGACAAACACCAAGAAATTCCTGAAGCCGAACCAAGTAAGAGACTCTGGGAAAACATATGGAACAATCCGGTATCATACAACAAACATGCAACATGGCTCCAGGAAGTCAAGGAAGAAGAAACAGGGAGAATAAAACAAAGATTCACAGAGATCACGACAGACACAGTCAGACACCAACTAAAGAAAATGCCAAACTGGAAAGGCCCAGGTCCCGATGAAGTCCATGGATACTGGCTTAAAACTTCAAGACCCTACACCACGAATAGCAGAACAACTCCAGTATTGTATCTCAAATCACCATGCACCCAATGGATGACCACAGGAAGAACATCCTTGGTACAAAAAGACAAGAGTAAGGGAAATATAGCCAGTAACTACAGGCCTATCATCTGCCTACCAATAATGTGGAAGTTACTAACAGGTATCATCAGTGAAAGGCTATACAACTACCTAGAGGAGACAAACACCATCCCCCACCTACAGAAAGGCTGCAGAAGGAAGTGTAGGGGCACAAAAGACCAGCTCATGATAGACAAAATGGTAACGAAGAACAGTAGAAGAAGGAAAACCAACCTAAGCATGGCATGGATAAACTATAAGAAAGCCTTCGACATGATACCACAACATGGCTAATAGAGTGCCTGAAAATATATGGGGCAGAGGAAAACATCATCAGCTTCCTTAAAAATACAATGCGCAACTGGAATACAACACTTACAAGCTCTGGAACAAGACTACCAGAGGTTCATATCAGGAGAGGGATCTTCCAGGGCGACTCACTGTCCTCACTACTCTTCGTAGTAGCCATGATTCCCATGACAAAAGTACTACAGAAGATGGATGCCGGGTACCAACTCAAGAAAAGAGGCAACAGAATCAACCATCTGATGTTCATGGACGACATCAAGCTGTATGGTAAGAGCATCAAGGAAATAGATACCGTAATCCAGACGGTAAGGATTGTATCTGGAGACATCAGGATGGAGTTTGGAATAGAAAAATGCGCCCTAGTCAACATAATAAAAGGCAAAGTAACGAGAACTGAAGGGATAAAGCTACTAGATGGGAGCAACATCAAACGCATAGATGAGACTGAATACAAATACCTGGGAATAATAGAAGGAGGGGATATAAAACACCAAGAGATGAAGGGCACGATCAGGAAAGAATATATGCAGAGACTCAAGGTGATACTCAAGTCAAAACTCAACGCCAGAAATATGATAAAAGCCATAAACACAATAGTGGAATGGGCGAAGGCAGAACTCTGCAGCATAGATCAGAAAACCAGGAAACATATGACAATACATAAAGCATTACACCCAAGAGTAAATACGGACAGACTAACTATACATAACACAAAAGGAAGGAGGGAGAGGACTACTAAGTATAGAGGACTGCGTCAACATCGAGAACAGAGCACTGGGGTAATATCTGAAAACCAGTGAAGACGAGTGGCTCAAGAGTGCATGGGAAGAAGGACTAAAAAAAGTAGACGAAGACCCAGAAATATACTGTGACAGGAGAATGACAAACAAAACAGAGGACTGGCACAACAAACCAATGCACGGACAATACATGAGACAGACTAAAGAACTAGCCAGCGATGACACGTGGCAATGGCTACAGAGGGGAGAGCTAAAGAAGGAAACTGAAGGAATGATAACAGCGGCACAAGATCAGGCCCTAAGAACCAGATATGTTCAAAATACGATAGACGGAAATAACATCTCTCCCATATGTAGGAAGTGCAATATGAAAAATGAAACCATAAACCACATAGCAAGCGAATGCCCAGCACTTGCACAGAACCAGTACAAAATGAGGCATGATTCAGTGGCAAAAGCCCTCCACTAGAGCCTGTGCAAGAAACATCAACTACCTTGCAGTAATAAGTGGTATGAGCACCAACCTGAGGGAGTGATAGAAAACGATCAGGCAAAGATCCTCTGGGACTATGGTATCAGAACAGATAGGGCGATAACGTACAAATAGACAAGACGTGCGGTGATTTAAAAAAGCCAAGAAAATGTATCACTCATTGATGTCGCAATACCATGGGACACCAGAGTTGAAGAGAAAGAGAGGGAAAAAATGGATAAGTATCAAGATCTGAAAATAGAAATAAGAAGGATATGGGATATGCCAGTGGAAATTGTACCCATAATCATAGGAGCACTAGGCACAATCCCAAGATCCCTGAAAAGGAATCTGGAAAAACTAGAGGCTGAAGTAGCTCCAGGACTCATGCAGAAGAGTGTGATCCTAGAAATGGCGCACATAGTAAGAAAAGTAATGGTCTTCTAAGGAGGCAGGATGCAACCCGGAACCCCACACTATAAATACCACCCAGTCGAATTGGAGGACTGTGATTGAGCAAAAAAAAAAAAAAATAATAATAATAATAATCATACTATAATGGGCGTAATGTCTGTCTGTCTCTCGGTCTGTCTGTCTGTCTGTCTGTCTGTCATTCAATCACGACCAAATGGCTGGTCAGATGGGCATGAAACTTGGCAGGGTTATGGTGGGGACCCCTAAGATGGTTTGTAATGGGGTTTCATCCACCTACCCCCCTCCTTTGTAGGGGTGGTGGTGAGAAGGGATTCCCTGAAACGGAGCTGTTTCTGGCCGTGAAACGAGGCTGGTTATTCCCGTAGACTTAGTTGCTTTACGATTTTTCATACATAATTTCTGTACAACTTCCCCGGAGAAAGTCGCGAATATTTCAGCTCGCACACAATAGAAGATGAAAATTATTGTCAATATCTGCAAGATTTTTTGAATAACTTAAATCCATCAGGACTGCCAGTGCACAAAATAAACGTTGAAGAAGTACTGCCCGGTAATATTGCTTCGGAATTTCGATCCTGCCAATGGACATAATAAAAAGGAAACTGATAAGTTCCTACTTTTTACTCTTTTTTGGAAGACACAGGATCATAAGAGCATTTATCAGTAGCCATAACGCACTAACATACAAGTTGCGTCTTTGCAGTAAACATAATGAAAAGAAAGATACTTTATTAAATGTCTCACCATGCAAAGTAATTGACATAGAAACGAACCAGTCAAGATCCCTGTTCCGTTAAATGAAAGTCACTGACGAGAGAGAGAGAGAGAGAGAGAGAGAGAGAGAGAGAGAGAGGAGAGAGAGAGAGAAAGAGAGCCATTTAACGACATTAATGCCACTACAATTTTAGAATTTTATCTTGCTATCGAAAAATGAGAGAGAGAAAGAGAGAGGAGATAATTTGTGATTTGAGAGCTAAGTAATCCGATAATCCCATCACCGTCTTCGTTACTTGACTTGCATTGAGAGAGAGAGAGAGAGAGAGAGAGAGAGAGAGAGAGAGAGAGAGAGAGAGAGAGAGAATCATTAAAAGAGGGTAAACAATAATGAATACGAACTTCTTTACGTTCATTGATCGTCCCTTCACTTACTGAGAGAGAGAGAGAGAGAGAGAGAGAGAGAGAGAGAGAGAGAGAGAGAGAGAGAGAGAGAGAGAGACTATTCGTGTAATCGCCCTTATTTTAATATTGCTGAACAAATAGTACATATAAATTTTTCACTTCTGCACCCATATTTTATCACCCATCGTAGATGGGTAAATTTGCTAGTAATAATAATATAATAATAATAATATAATAATAATAATAATAATATAATAATAATATCAGGGAGAAAACAAGTGAGGTCAATGAAATAATGGGCATAATACACACCACCAGTATCACAGAAACAAATAACTTGACATATGCAGGAGCAAGATTAGTAGCAGAACTGATGGGGATTCGAACACCAACACCACCGTCACAACCAACCCAACAGAAAGCAAAACAGCAACCTCCTTGGAAAAGGCGCCTGGAAAAGCAAATCATGGTGATGAGATCTGACTTGAGTAAACTGAAAGAGATGGCAGAAAAAAGGCTAAGAAGCAAGAAAACAAGGGAGGAACTCAACGAGAAATACAAAGTACAAGAGAGGGGACTAAACACACAATAGAAGATGTAAAACAGAGGCTTAAGGCCAAAGCACACAAGATCCAACGGTACATGAACAGGAATAAGGGATACCAACAGAACAACTATTCGGAACCAACCAGAAAACGACTATACAGCCAACTAAGAGGGAAGACAACCACCCAGAAATTCCTGAAGCCGAACCAAGTAAGAGACTCTGGGAAAACATATGGAGCAATCCGGTATCACACAACAAACATGCAACATGGCTCCAGGAAGTCAAGGAAGAAGAAACAGGGAGAATAAAACAAAGATTCACAGAGATCACGACAGACACAGTCAGACACCAACTAAAGAAAATGCCAAACTGGAAAACCCCAGGTCCCGATGAAGTCCATGGATACTGGCTCAAAAACTTCAAGGCCCTACACCCATGAATAGCAGAACAACTCCAGCATTGTATCTCAAATCACCAAGCACCCAAATGGATGACCACAGGAAGAACATCCTTAGTACAAAAAGACAAGAGTAAGGGAAATATAGCCAGTAACTACAGGCCTATCACCTGCCTACCAATAATGTGGAAGTTACTAACAGGTATCATCAGTGAAAGGCTATACAACTACCTAGAGGAGACAAACACCATCCCCTACCAACAGAAAGGCTGCAGAAGGAAGTGTAGGGGCACAAAAGACCAGCTCCTGATAGACAAAATGGTAATGAAGAACAGTAGGAGAAGGAAAACCAACCTAAGCATGGCATGGATAGACTATAAGAAAGCCTTCGACATGATACCACACACATGGCTAATAGAATGCCTGAAAATATATGGGGCAGAGGAAAATACCATCAGCTTCCTCAAAAATACAATGCGCAACTAGAATACAATACTTACAAGCTCTGGAATAAGACTAGCAGAGGTTAATATCAGGAGAGGGATCTTCCAGGGCGACTCACTGTCCCCACTACTCTTCGTAGTAGCCATGATTCCCATGACAAAAGTACTACAGAAGATGGATGCCGGGTACCAACTCAAGAAAAGAGGCAACAAAATCAACCATCTGATGTTCACGGACGACATCAAGCTGTATGGTAAGAGCATCAAGGAAATAGATACCCTAATCCAGACTGTAAGGATTGTATCTGGGGACATCAGAATGGAGTTTGGAATAGAAAAATGCGACTTAGTCAACATACAAAAAGGCAAAGTAACGAGAACTGAAGGGATAAAGCTACCAGATGGGAGCAACATCAAACACATAGATGAGACAGGATACAAATACCTGGGAATAATGGAAGGAGGAGGAGTATAAAACACACAAGAGATGAAGCACGATCAGGAAAGAATATATGCAGAGACTCAAGGTGATACTCAAGTCAAAACTCAACGGCGGAAATATGATACAAAGCCATAAACACATGGGCAGTGCCAGTAATCAGATACAGCGTAGGAATAGTGGAAAAATGGACGAAGGCAGAACTCCGCAGCATAGATCAGAAAACCAGGAAACAAATGACAATACACAAAGCACTACACCCAAGAGCAAATACGGACAGACTATACATAACACGAAAGGAAGGAGGGAGAGGACTACTAAGTATAGAGGACTGCGTCAACATTGAAACAGAGCACTGGGGCAATATCTGAAAACCAGTGAAGACGAGTGGCTAAAGAGTGCATGGGAAGAAGGACTAATAAAAGTAGACGAAGACCCAGAAATATACAGAGACAGGAGAAAGACAGAAAGAACAGAGGACTGGCACAACAAACCAATGCACGGACAATACATGAGACAGACTAAAGAACTAGCCAGCGATGACAATTGGCAATGGCTACAGAGGGGAGAGCTAAAGAAGGAAACTGAAGGAATGATAACAGCGGCACAAGATCAGGCCCTAAGAACCAGATATGTTCAAAGTACGATAGACGGAAATAACATCTCTCCCATATGTAGGAAGTGCAATACGAAAATGAAACCATAAACCACATAGCAAGTGAATGCCCGGCACTTGCACAGAACCAGTACAAAAAGAGGCATGATTCAGTGGCAAAAGCCCTCCACTGGAGCCTGTGCAAGAAACATCAGCTACCTTGCAGTAATAAGTGGTACGAGCACCAACCTGAGGGAGTGATAGAAAACGATCAGGCAAAGATCCTCTGGGACTATGGTATCAGAACGGATAGGGTGATACGTGCAAATAGACCAGACGTGACGTTGACTGACAAAGTCAAGGAGAAAGTATCACTCATTGATGTCGCAATACCATGGGACACCAGAGTTGAAGAGAAAGAGAGGGAAAAAATGGATAAGTATCAAGATCTGAAAATAGAAATAAGAAGGATATGGGATATGCCAGTGGAAATCGTACCCATAATCATAGGAGCACTAGGCATCGATACCCAAGATCCCTGAAAAGGAATCTAGAAAAACTAGAGGCTGAAGTAGCTCCAGGTCTCATGCAGAAGAGTGTGATCCTAGAAACGGCACACATAGTAAGAAAAGTGATGGACTCCTAAGGAGGCAGGATGCAACCCGGAACCCCACACTATAAATACCACCCAGTCGAATTGGAGGACTGTGATAGAGCAAAAAAAAAAATAATAATAATAATAATAATAATAATAATAATAATAATAATGAAGCCATTAATATAAGTTCAAGCTAGCAGTCAATCTATGAAGAATTCATTGTCAGAATAAAATGCGGTAATATTCTCTTTAGAGAGCATACAAACTATTCCCAAGAATGAAATGGGTTTTGAACACTTAGGATTTCAGTGGAAGGTAAAGGTAAGCAATCAATACGCATAAGATTCGCTCTTGGCACATCGAACTAAAAAAAGAAAACAGTTTTATGAATCTTTCTATCGTCGTTTGAAAACTCTTCACAAAATGAATGATTGCTTGGCGTAGGCCAAAACCTTGTAAATTCAGTGAGATATTAATTTTCATTATTATTTAAAATGATCACATAGTTTTTTGTTAGAATTTCAAACTGAATTTTACATTCCATCGAGAACCCTATCACTATGGACAATGAGAAACTTTTATGTACAGGAAACATTCCTGTACTTGGAAATGAATAGCATTTTTGCTTACTCGGCGGGTAAAGCCTACCAACTACTTTGTTAGTGTTGTTGTTGTTGTTCTTGCTGTAGTTCTTGTTGGGGTGGTAGGAAAGCCTAAAATGGTCTGAAAAAGGTGTTTCGCGTTGATTTAAAGATACAGGAATTTTAGGATACGATATTTATGATTTATTTATTCGAAAGAAAATGTAAAACATAAATAATGTATATGTTAAACAGTGCATGAAAATTACTTCTAAGAAAATATAGTGTATTTATTTTAATATTCGTCCGGGAAACAAGGATCTATCGCCTGAGTAAGCTGGAGGTCGGATCACGCTTTCTTTTTTTAAATAAGAATATATGGATATGAAAGGTGATCATACTAATCTCCTCTCCCAATAAGCACCCTCTTGATCCATCCAACCATCAACTCTATATACACTAAGATTCTTTTAGAATTGATTTAAAATTTGCTGGATAACATTTCTCCAGGAAACTCTCCTCCAGCTCAGAAAACTCCATTCTCTCTCTCTCTCTCTCTCTCTCTCTCTCTCTCTCTCTCTCTCTCTCGTGGGTAAATCCCAGGTGACCATATACCTAGAACTGGTAGGTTTCTACATCTCCCATTTAATCTCAGGAAAACAGTAATAGTCGAACTGTTTGGTATGGTGACTTTTTTCATTCCTCTTACTATGGAATTCTCTCTCTCTCTCTCTCTCTCTCTCTCTCTCTCTCTCTCTCTCTCTCTCTCTCTCTCTCTCTCTCTTTCTTTTCCGGTTGGACACATAAAGACATGGTTATAATCCTGGTCAGGGTAGGAGGATTTGTCATATGCATATACACATTATACATTATTATATAGCATACATTCATATATATACATACATATATAGTATACATTATATGTATGTACATATATGAATGTATGCTATATATTAATGTATAATGTGTACATGCATATGACAAATATACATACATACATACATATGTATATATATATATATATATATATATATATATATATATATATATATATATATATATGTATGTATGTATGTGTGTGTGCGTGTGTGTGTGCGTGTATGTTTATATATGTATATATACCTAGTTTGTCAATTAATACAATTCTTATATTTTCATATGTCAAGCAACAAAAGCCTGGTAATACCAAATTCTCATTACCTTGGAATTAACTTACCAAAATGAACAGGTGTATACACACACACCACACACACACACACACACACACACACATATATATATATATATATATATATATATATATATATATATATATTATATATATATATATATATATATATATATATATATATATATATATATATGAAATAGTGCTCGCAAACTGTCATATAAAAATTACGCGCGTAAGCATTTGTTTACTTGGAAAGATGTGCATTCAATGATGTGCCACGTTCATGTAAAAAAAAATTACACACACACACACACACACACACACACACACAATGAAATGCATTCAACGAAAACACTTCCCACCCAAGAAAAGTAAAGAAGGCACCCAACTCGTATAGAGAGAGAGAGAGAGAGAGAGAGATTCAGTTTCTCGCTCAAGTTGTTTGCGTATAAGAACAAGCTATAGTCGCGAAACACAAAAGAACTTCGAGGCTGCCTTAGCAGAGAGAAGACTGAAGGGAGAGAATCGTTGTTCGCGGATTCTTCGGAGCCTGAGCATTTATTCAGGGAGAGAGAGACAAAAGACTGAGAGAGAGAGAGAGAGAGAGAGAGAGAGAGAGAGACTTCCGGGAAGGCGCCCGATTTCCGAAGAGAAGAATGTTGTGGCTTGGTAATGGATAGGTAGGCAAAGAAACGAGACAGAGAGAGAGAGAGAGAGAGAGAGAGAGAGAGAGAGAGAGAGAGAGAGAGAGAGAGTAAGATGGAGAGATAGATTCGGAGGGACAAAGAGACCGAAAAAGATAGAGAGAGAGAGAGTGTGTGTGAGAGAGGAATTAGACAGAGAACAGACAGACTGACAGAGAGAGAGAGAGAGAGAGAGAGAGAGAGAGAGAGAGAGAGAGAGAGAAGGTAAGGCGGAGAGATAGATACAAAGGGACAGAGACCGAAAAATAAAGAGAGAGAGAGAGAGAGAGAGAGACCGAAAAATAAAAAGAGAGAGATAGAGAGAGAGAGAGAGAGATGGGGGTGGGGGAACAGACAGACTGACGGATAGAGAGAGAGAGAGAGCGTGAGACAGAGAGAGAGAGAGAGTTTTATAAGCACATAGATAAACAAACATAAACAGACAGAAATTCAGACAGGGAAAACATTAAAAAAACACACACACGACAAACAAGTGAAAAAGACAACGAACAACGGCTTAAAAACTACGACCAGAGAGGCCTACAACAATTATTAAATAAATAACAAACCTCAGACGAGCGAATTTACATGATACCTTCATCATCTGCGTTCTCCCGAATACATTATAGCACAGGATTTATGACGGTGGAAATCTGTAAGGAAGGAGGAGGCGATATTGGCTTTGAGGTATCTCTCGTAAATTTCTTGCAAGGCAGGAGCCTGGACCTCCTCCCCACCCCACCCGCTTCATTTTTATAACTTACTCCGCGACTTCCTGGTATTTATATGTGTTAGCGTTTAGTTCCTTCATTCGTGTATTCGTTGCTTTCTTCAGGAGTTAACTGTGATTATCATTTCATTACTGAGGTTCGGTATTTCTTCATATGTGTGTGCGTTTTTTTTTTTTTTTTTTTTTTTTTTTTGAAGAGAAGGGCTTTCAGGTACTAACCAAATTAATCGTCGATTGACTTTACTGATACAACTCCCTGCGACAAATATAT
>NC_087219.1:35914019-35926519 GCF_015104395.2 Macrobrachium nipponense
AAATAGCATCATTAAAGCTAAAAGAACAATTGTTAAAAAATAGTATCATTAAAGCTAAAAGAAAAAAAAATTATGGCTCTTAAAGCTACAAGAACAATTAAAGCTAAAAGAACAATTGTTGAAAAATAGTATCATTAAAGCTAAAAGAACAATTGTTGAAAAATAGTATCATTAAAGCTAAAAGAACAATTGCTGAAAAATGGTATCATTAAAGCTAAAAGAACAATTGTTGAAAAATAGTATCATTAAAGCTAAAAGAACAATTGCTGAAAAATAGTATCATTAAAAGGCTAAAAGAAAACAATTGGTTGAAAAATAGGTATCCATTTAAAGAGCTAAAAGAACAATTGTTGAAAAATAGTATTAAAGCTAAAAGAACAGCTGTCTTCTTCTTCTCCTTCTTTCCCACCGTTATCCCTACATTAAAGGGTCGGTTGCCTGATGTGCCTTCTCTTCCACTGCCTTCTATCCAAGGCATCATCCTCCACCTTGCTGAAAATAAGAAAAATTCAGAAAACTTGGATAAAATATCAGCTGCTTAAAAGACGCCGACGGAACGGGCAATCTTACAACTACGTAAGACAGAGCTGCTATGAAACAGTAGAAAGTTAGAGGTAAATGGCTGCTTGAGTCAAGGAATAAGAAAATATGGGAAGACTTCGAAACACCGAGAGAAGGAAACAAACTCCCAAGTCTTTGCCGTGGCTCGAAAATGGAGGTAAAGTGGAAGGAATTATAATAAAAGGAAAGGCACGAGAAAGGGTGAAAGAAGGAAGGAAGGAAGGAAGAAAGGAAGGAAGGATTAAAAATAAAAAAGACGTAATAAGGAAATAACAAATGAAGGGGGAAGCACAAACACAGAAAGGGTGGAATAACTTTTTTTTTATGAAAGAGGAGACGAAGCACTCTGATGGAAATGAAGGAACTGCATGTAAGAAAATTACGTCAATAAGACGCCTTAAGAGAGAGAGGAGAGAGAGAGAGAGAAGAGAGAGAGAGAGAGACATAGAAGCAGAGAGAGACTGAGACAGAGACAGAGAGACAGAGAGACAGACTGATTATTTTCCTTTCAACGTTTTCATCCCATTTATCGAGTGACCCAGAGAGCTGGAAAACTCAAGACAGAGAGAGAGAGAGAGAGAGAGTAAAGTAAACTTTGCCATTTAAAGAGCGAGAGAAAGTTGTTGAAAGAGGGAGGATTAATTAGATAAGTTGATGAGATGACTCTTTTAATTAGCAGTGCGAACACAGGAGGAAGATAAATCTTGGGGAAGATATCGATACTTACGTGGAAAGAAAAACATTAAGTTTTTAGTATTTGAAATACATACATTAGTCCGATAATGGCTCGTAATTATGCTTTTTAGAATGTTAGTCAGTATTGGAACCCAACCCACATAAATTGAAGCATCTAAATTTACAGTCGTTTTTTATGTTTCCTCAAGGAGAAAGAGAGAGAGAGAGAGAGAGAGAGAGAGAGGGTACAATCCCTAGTTTTGTTGATAAAATCGTACATTGCCGCAACCTCTTATTACTCCTCTCTCTCTCTCTCTCTCTCTCTCTCTCTCTCTCTCTCTCTCTCTCTCTCTTCTCGAGAAAACCGGTGGCCCATCATGAAAAAGAATTTTAAGGTTAGATACTTCAACCGTCTCTCTCTCTCTCTCTCTCTCTCTCTCTCTCTCTCTCTCTCTCTCTCTCTCATCCCAAAACTCGATTACACGAGATCTCCGTACACATTCCCCCTTGCAATTAAGTTTGTATCTATTCCTGCGGACCTGTTTAATTTCGACCGAACAGCTAAGCTGGTCGATCAAAGCGACCATCATCATCTGCGCTTGTAAACATTGTGAAACGGGGAACTTCTTGGGTCCTGGCTACTGTGCGGGAGAAGATCCCTCTTGAATGGTTCTATACCATCTTTTGTGCTGATTCAGTTCCGAATTGGAATAGAGGGTCTTTTACGAATAAGGTGAGGAAACGTTCAAAGTCTCTCTCTCTCCTCTCCTCTCTCTCTCTCTCGTCTCTCTCTCTCTCTCTCTCTCCTGAATAGAAACCTGATAGAAACGTCCAAAGACTCTCTCTCTCTCTCTCTCTCTCTCTCTCTCTCTCTCTCTCTCCTAATTATTCGTGGCCTTTATCTCTTTCGACAATCTTGATAAAAACATCCTCTCTCTCTCTCTCTCTCTCTCTCTCTCTCTCTCTCTCTCCCTGAATATTCGTGCCCCTTTCCCTGTTTCGACAATCTTGGTAAAAACGTTCAAAGTCTCTCTCTCTCTCTCTCTCTCTCTCTCTCTCTCTCTCTCTCTCTCTCTCTCTCCTGATAATTCGTGCCCTTCTCATTCGACAATCTTGATAAAAACATTCTCTCTCTCTCTCTCTCTCTCTCTCTCTCTCTCTCTCCTGATTATTCGTGGCCTTTTTCTCTTTCGACAATCTTGATAAAAACATTCTCTCTCTCTCTCTCTCTCTCTCTCTCTCTCTCTCTCTAACTAGCCCAAATTGAAAAGAAAATAGATATAATGAATATAAGTAAAACCTGGTATTCCCAAGAGACTGGGAATGACGATCAAATAAAAGGTTTCCAAACTTATAGATCAGATAGAAAAAATAGGAATTAAAGGGGAACCGCGATATATGGGAAAGAAAAAAAACAAGGAAAAATATATGAGAAATATAGTAACTCAGAATGTGAACTAATAGCGGTAGAATCTGAATCTGAAAAATTAGTGAACATGGTAATATATAATATATAGACCCCCTAATACTAAAGAGTTTGACACAATAATAGAAAAATTGGATGATATATGTAGAAATCACAAGGACTGGACTATCCTCCTTTTCGGAGACTTTAACTTTCGTTTCGTAGACTGGAAAGAACGAATAGGAGATTATGGTTGTATTTATACATATAAAAAAGATGTGACCCAGAGAGCTGGAAAACTCAAGACAGAGAGAGAAAGAGAGAGAGAGAGAGAGAGAGAGAGAGAGAGAGAGAGAGAGAGAGATATGCTACTAGAATACAACATTTAACAAATAAATCACCTGCCAAAAAGAAAGGAAAATACTTTAGACCTAGTATTTGTGAACGAGGTGAATTATATTAAAGAAATAATAGTTTATAATGCGAGTATTTCAGACCCTAATTTCATAGAATTAACAGTCCATTCCAAAGCAAGTGAAAACAGAGATAAGCAAGAAATAAAAAAAGTGGGAGTGATATGGAAAATACAACATCTACAGTAAAAATATAAAATGGTCAGAAATAAATGAAGAATTAAACAAAGATTGGGATAACATTTTCGTAAGTGATGATATAAAGGTAAATACGGAGATATTATATAAAATATTAGAGAAAGTAGTGGATAAATATATACCGAAGAAGAAGAGTAAACATCAGTCATGCATACCAAGAGACAGAAGGATCTTATTCCAGAAAATCAGAAAATGGAAAAAAGGTCTTGCAAAAGAAAAAAATGCATGGAAAGTGATCGAACTAAAAAGTAAGATAGAAAATGCAGAACAAAAGATTATACAACCAAAAGAAAATGAAAAACGGGACTTGGAAGAAAAAACCCTGTCAAATATCAAGCAAAACCCCAAACTATTGTACTCGTATGCAAAAAAGATGAATAAAAGAACAATAGAAATAGGCCCTCTAAGAACTGACGGGAGATTAACGAATGAAAAAAAGGAAATATGCAACATATTGGCAGAATGATATAAGAGAGAATTCACCCCTAGAATTGATAATGAAGATAATGATATAGAAGTAAGGGATGAAAATAGTGAATATTTAGTAGACATAGATATTAATGAAGCTGATATTGTGCAGGCTATTAATGAAATTAAAAATGGAGCTGCAGCAGGGCCTGATGGTGTCCCTGCTATTTTGTTAAAGAGAGTAGTTCATTCTACCGCAAAGCCACTTGCAATACTATTAAGACAAAGTGTAGATACAGGCAAGATTAATGATGAGCACAAATTAGCATATATTACCCCTACTTTCGAAAGTGGATCAAGACTAGCGGCAAGTAATTTTAGGCCTGTGAGTCTAACATCACATATTATGAAAGTGTATGAAAGGATAATGAAAAAAAATATTATGAAACATTTAATAAAAAATAATTTATTTAATATAGGACAACATGGTTTCGTACCCGGAAAAAGTACACAAACCCAACTATTAGACTACCCTGAGAACATATACAAAAATATGAAATGCAGAAATGATACAGATGTGGTTTATCTAGACTTTGCAAAAGCTTTTGACAAGGTAGATCATAATATATTAGCGAAGAAAATTAGAAAACACAATATCGTGGATAAAGTAGGAAGATGGTTAAAAGAATTTTTACACAACAGAAAACAGATAGTTATTGCAAACGATGAGAAATCGGATGAAGCTAAGGTAATATCCGGTGTGCCACAAGGTACGGTGTTAGCTGCATTACTGTTTGTTATTATGATTGCAGACATAGACAGTAATGTTAAGGACTTGGTAGTGTGTAGTTTCGCCGATGACACAAGAATAAGTAGAGAAATTACTTGTGATGAAGATAGGAACGCGCTACAAAGAGACCTTAACAAAGTATATGATTGGACAGAGGTAAATAGGATGGTATTTAACTCTGATAAATTTGAATCAATAAATTATGGAGACAGAGAAGGAAAGCTATATGCATATAGGGGACCTAATAATGAGACAATCACAAATAAGGAAGCAGTTAAAGACCTTGGTGTGATGATGAATAGGCACATGTTATGCAATGATCAAATAGCAATTCTATTGGCAAAATGTCAGGCAAAAATGGGAATGTTGTTACGGCACTTCAAAACAAGAAAAGCTGAACACATGATTTTGCTTTATAAAACATATGTTCATAATCCACTTGAATATTGCAATATGATATGGTACCCACACTATCAAAAGGATATTGCACAAATAGAGAGTGTACAAAGGTCCTTTACAGCAAGAATAGAAGAAGTTAAGGATCTTGACTACTGGGAAAGACTACAATCCTTAAAATTATATAGTCTAGAAAGGAGAAGAGAGCACTACATGATAATTCAGGCATGGAAACAGATAGAAGGAATAGCCGAAAACATCATGGAGCTAAAAATATCAGAAAGAGCAAGCAGAGGTAGATTAATAGTGCCCAAAACTGTACCAGGAAAAATAAGGAAAGCACACAGGACATTAATCCACTACGCACCAGCATCGATAATGCAGCGTCTATTCAATGTGTTGCCAGCTCATCTGAGGAATATATCAGGAGTGAGCTTAGATGTGTTTAAGAATAAGCTCGACGAATATGTAAGCTGCATCCAAGATTGGAAGATGCAAAATATACCGGAAGATGTACTAGCAACCCTCTGGTAGACATTAGAGGTGCCTCACACTGAGGGACCTTGGGCAACACGAACAAGATGTAAGGTCTGTAAGGTCTGTAAGGTCTCTCCTGAATATTCGTGCCCTTTTCCCTGTTTCGACAATCTTGGTAAAAGCGTTCAAAGTCTCTCTCTCTCTCTCTCTCTCTCTCGTCATCTCTCTTCTCCCTCTCTCTTCTCATCTCTCTCTCTCTCCTGATTATTCGTGGCCTTTTTATCTTTCGACAATCTCGATAAAAACATTCTCTCTCTCTCTCTCTCTCTCTCTCTCTCTCTCTCTCTCTCTCTCTTACTTTGATCATTTCTCTATTCTGTTTAACGAGGTCTCCATTTACCTTATCATTGAATTCAAAATTGCATTCACTACTCTAACAATGGTTTCATAGTGAGGTATTTTTGTTCCTATTTCCAAGTCCCAAAAGGAATTGCAGAATTACAGGATATCCTTTACGAAAGGAGTGTTTGCAACAATAGGAATTTGCTCCATGTGCAATATCCTATCTTACATTCCTGATTATTTCTGTATACCTTTTGAGTTCCGAGTTTCAATTTGAAAACACAATGGTGAGAGCAGAGTTGCAAAAAGCCTCCCATGATGCAATAGCTTTATCGTACCCAAGACAGTAAAGAGAATAATTCGGTAGATTAATAGATAAATAGCTAGATTCAATTAATAGATATATTTGATAGATTAATTTATTCATAACACTTTTAGTAAGCAGAACCCAGTGAAAGGATTAGATTTAGTCTTTATTTTTCAAATGAACTAATGGTGCATCTGGTTTGGGAGATTTCAGTCAATCTGATTTTCTTTAATAATAATAAGAATTTCATTATGATAGATTTTATTTTTTAGGGAAATATCCAGTGTTGGATTGCCTTTTTGGCAAGTCTTTTTATCTATTAAAAATACCACAGTTCTGATTTAGTCTCTCTTCATTATTATTATTATTATTATTATTATTATTATTATTATTATTTATTATTTTATTATTATTATTATTATATTATTATTATCATTATTATTATTATTATTATTATTATCATTATTATTATTATTTTTTATTTATTTATTTTTTTTGCTCTATCACAGTCCTCCAATTTATAGTGTGGGGTTCCGGGTTGCATCCTGCATCCTTAGGAGTCCATCACTTTTCTTACTATGTGCGTCGTTTCTAGGATCACACTCTTCTGCATTAAGTCCTGGAACTACCTCAGCCTCTAGTTTTTCTAGATTCCTTTCAGGGATCTTGGCATCGTGCCTAGTGTTCCTATGATTATGGGTACAATTTCCACTGGCATATCCCATATCCTTCTTATTTCTATTTTCAGATCTTGATACTTATCCATTTTTTCCCTCCCTTTCTCTTCAACTCTGGTGTCCCATGGTATTGCGACATGAATGAGTGATACATTCTTCTTGATTTTGTCAATCAGCGTCACGTCTGGTCTATTTGCACGTATCACCCTATCCGTTCTGATACCATAGTCCCAGAGGATCTTTTCCTGGTCGTTTTCTATCACTCCCTCAGGTTGGTTCTCGTACCACTTATTACTGCATGGTAGTTGATGTTTCTTGCACAGGCTCCAGTGGAGGGCTTTTGTCACTCAATCATGCCTCTTTTTGTACTGGTTCTGTGCAAGTGCCGGACATTCGCTTGCTATGTGGTTTATGGTTTCATTTTTCGTATTGCACTTCCTACATATGGGAGAGATGTTATTTCCGTCTATCGTACTTTGAACATATCTGGTTCTTAGGGCCTGATCTTGTGCCGCTGTTATCATTCCTTCAGTTTCCTTCTTTAGCTCTCCCCTCTGTAGCCATTGCCACGTGTCATCGCTGGCTAATTCTTTAGTCTGTCTCATGTATTGTCCGTGCATTGGTTTGTTGTGCCAGTCCTCTGTTCTGTTTGTCATTCTCCTGTCTCTGTATATATCTGGGTCTTCGTCTACTTTTATTAGTCCTTCTTCCCATGCACTCTTTAGCCACTCGTCTTCACTGGTTTTCAGATATTGCCCCAGTGCTCTGTTCTCGATGTTGACGCAATCCTCTATGCTTAGTAGTCCTCTCCCTCCTTCCTTTCGTGTTATGTATAGTCTGTCTGTATTTGCTCTTGGGTGTAGTGCTTTGTGTATTGTCATATGTTTCCTGGTTTTCTGATCTATGCTGCGGAGTTCTGCCTTCGTCCATTCCACTATTCCTGCGCTGTATCTGATTATTGGCACTGCCCATGTGTTTATGGCTGTTATCATATTTCCGGCGTTGAGTTTTGACTTGAGTATCGCCTTGAGTCTCTGCATATATTCTTTCCTGATCGTGTCCTTCATCGCTTGGTGTTTTATATCTCCTCCTTCCATTATTCCCAAGTATTTGTATCCAGTCTCATCTATGTGTTTGATGTTGCTCCCATCTGGTAGCTTTATCCCTTCAGTTCTTGTTAATTTGCCCTTTTGTATGTTGACTAAGGCGCATTTTTCTATTCCAAACTCCATCCTGATGTCCCCAGATACAATCCTTACAGTCTGGATTAGGTTATCTATTTCCTTGATGCTCTTACCATACAGCTCGATGTCGTCCATGAACATCAGATGGTAGCTTATGTTGCCTCTTTTCTTGAGTTGGTACCCGGCATCCATCTTCTGTAGTACTTTTGTCATGGGAATCATGGCTACTACGAAATGTAGTGGGGAAAGTGAGTCTCCCTGGAAGATCCCTCTCCTGATATTAACCTCAGCTAGTCTTATTCCAGAGCTTGTAAGTATTGTATTCCAGTTGCGCATTGTATTTTTGAGGAAGCTGATGGTGTTTTCCTCTGCCCCATATATTTTAAGGCATTCTATTAGCCATGTGTGTGGTATCATGTCGAAGGCTTTCTTATAGTCTATCCATGCCATGCTTAGGTTGGTTTTCCTTCTCCTACTGTTTTTCATTACCATTTTGTCTATCAGGAGCTGGTCTTTTGTGCCCCTACACTTATTATTATTATTATTATTATTATTATTATTATTATTATTATTATTATTATTATTATTATAATTTTTTTTTTTTTTTTTTTTTTTTTTTTTTTTTTTTTTTTTTTTTTTTTTTTTTTTTTTTTGCTCATCACAGTCCTCCAATTCGACTGGGTGGTATTTATAGTGTGGGGTTCCAGGCTGCATCCTGCCTCCTTAGGAGTCCATCACTCTTCTTACTATGTGTGCCGTTTCTAGGATCACACTCTTCTGCATGAGTCCTGGAGCTACTTCAGCCTCTAGTTTTTCTAGATTCCTTTTCAGGGATCTTGGGATCGTGCCTAGTGCTCCTATGATTATGGGTACGATTTCCACTGGCATATCCCATATCCTTCTTATTTCTATTTTCAGATCTTGATACTTATCCAATTTTTCCCTCTCTTTCTCTTCAACTCTGGTGTCCCATGGTATTGCGACAAATCAATGAGTTGCTACTTTCTTCTTGACCTTGTCAATCAACGTCACGTCTGGTCTGTTTGCACGTATCACCCTATCCGTTCTGATACCATAGTCCCAGAGGATCTTTGCCTGATCGTTTTCTATCACTCCTTCAGGTTGGTGCTCGTACCCACTTATTACTGCAAGGTAGCTGATGTTTCTTGCACAGGCTCCAGTGGAGGGCTTTTGCTACTGAATCATGCCTCTTTTTGTACTGGTTCTGTGCAAGTGCCGGGCATTCACTTGCTATGTGGTTTATGGTTTCACTTTTCGTATTGCACTTCCTACATATGGGAGAGATGTTATTTCCGTCTATCGTACTTTGAACATATCTGGTTCTTAGGGCCTGATCTTGTGCCGCTGTTATCATTCCTTCAGTTTCCTTCTTTAGCTCTCCCCTCTGTAGCCATTGCCAATTGTCATCGCTGGCTAATTCTTTAGTCTGTCTCATGTATTGTCCGTGCATTGGTTTGTTGTGCCAGTCCTCTGTTCTTTCTGTCTTTCTCCGTCTCTGTATATTTCTGGGTCTTCGTCTGCTTTTATTAGTCCTTCTTCCCATGCACTTTTTTTTTTTAGCCACTCGTCTTCTCTAGTTTTCAGATATTGCCCCAGTGCTCTGTTTTCGATGTTGACGCAGTCCTCTATACTTAGTAGTCCTCTCCCTCCTTCCTTTCGTGTTATGTATAGTCTGTCCGTATTTGCTCTTGGGTGTAGTGCTTTGTGTATTGTCATTTGTTTCCTGGTTTTTCTGTATCTATGCTGCGGAGTTCTGCCTTCGTCCATTCCACTATTCCTGCGCTGTATCTGATTACTGGCACTCCCGCCCATGTGTTTATGGCTTTTATCATATTTCCGGCGTTGAGTTTTGACTTGAGTATCGCCTTGAGTCTCTGCATATATTCTTTCCTGATCGTGTGGCGCCGTGGGTTAGGTCGTCAATAGACTTAAGTCAAGTTAAGCAACACTGGCTCTGGTCAGTCGTTGGATGGGTGACCGCTCTCCTCGGCGTTGATTCCTTGGGAAAGGATCTTTACCATAATTTCCTCAGTCTACTCAGCTGTAAATGAGTACCTATCCCTGATGGGGTAGGGTCCAGCTATGGGTTAAATAGCAAAACTCAGCAATGATGGAAAGAAATGAAGGATTAAACGACAACGACGTAAATGGAACCTCTGGCAACAGAGGAGCTTCGTCCGGCAACCAGGTATTCAACCCAATTGAATGGGGAAAGACGGTCAGGTACTTGGAGGTCGTCATCCAGCAACTGATCAACACAACGACAATAATTATTATTATTATTATTATTATTATTATTATTATTATTATTATTATTATTATTATTATTATTATTATTACATAGACCCATAATGAAGCAAACTGTATATATATATATATATATATATATATATATATATATATATATATATATATATATATATATATATATATATGTATATATCCATATCTATGTATATACGCGTAGATATAGATATATATATAGTATATATATATTATTATCTATCGATATATATATATATATATATATTCTATATAATATATATAGATAGATATATATCGAATATATATCATATATATATATATATCTATAGATATCATAGATATATAATATAGATTTCATGTATTATATATATATAGATATTATATATATATATATATATATATCTATATCTATATAGATATATTAGTATATCTTATAATATTCAGATCTATATTATATAGATCTATCTCTCTCTCTCTCTGGATGCAGAGATACTCATTGATACTACTTATGAGGCTATAAATCAGCATACCTACGAAGAATAAATTACGATATGACACACAAAAGAAAATCCCGAAGAGGCTCTACCCAGATCTACACAATGACGGGAAAGAGGAAAAAATAGACAAAAAAGATAAAGTCTGCAACCTTTTGAAACGAGGGAATTGCCAGATTTGGAGAAAAATGTTACTACAACATCCTAAGGTATGTCACAACTATGAAATATATGGTAAATGTGCATACCTTAGATGGCTATGAGGATGATTGCAGAGATCTACATCCAAAATATGCAAAAACCTAAATGAAGGAAAAGGATGTAAGTTCGACAAAAAATGTAAATATATGCACCCTGTAGCCATGAAACATAATCAAATAAATAACCAATCAAGTAATAAAATCCAAAATAAGAAAGAAACAATAAAGAGAGGAATGAAGAATATCAGGTAAAAGAAAAAAAGCAAGCCATCAACGAGATATGCAGAGGTGTCAGCAAAAAAATTCAAAGCATCAGCTCCAAGATTCTACTCAAGAGATAATAACTGTTTTTATTATGCAAGAGGATATTGCAGATATGGAGAAAATTGCAGATTCAGACACAAAATGAATAATTATGATGAAGGAAGAACAAATATTATGGAAAAGTATGATTTTTTAATGTCAGAATTTCTGGAAATGAAAAAAAGAACAACATACCAGAACAGAAAGAGACATGGGAAAATCCTTATTATTACCAATATTAAATGAAGGAGAAAAACACGCAAACCATCATAGTGATGAATGCGCAGGGTTTAGTTACGAGTAACTCAAAAGAAAAATGGAGTACTTAGAAGAACTAACCCAAATTGAAAAGAAAATAGATATAATGAATATTAGTGAAACCTGGTATTCCCAAGAGACTGGGAATGATGATCAAATAAAAGGGTTCCAAACTTATAGATCAGATAGAAAAAATAGGAATCAAGGGGGAACCGCAATATATGGGAGAGAAAAATAAAAAAAAAAAACAAGGAAAAATATATGAGAAATATAGTAACTCAGAATGTGAACTAATAGCGGTAGAATTTGAATCTGAAAAAATTAATGAACCATAGTTAAAAATATATATAGACCCCTCCTAATACTAAAGAGTTTGACTTAATAATAGAAAAAATTGGATGATATATGTAGAAATCACAAAAGGACTGGACTATTCTATCTGGAGACTTCAACTTCCTTTCGTAGACTGGAAGAACGAATAGGAGATTGTGGATGTACTTTATACATATAAAAAAGAGTAATAGTAGTGCAGAAGATAAGAGGCAATTCGAAAAGCTATTAGATATGCTACTAGAATACAACATTCAACAAATAAATCACCTGCCAACAAGAAAGGAAAATACTTTAGACCTAGTATTTGTGAACGAGGTGAATTATGTTAAAGAAATAATAGTTTATAATGCGAGTATTTCAGACCATAATGTCATAGAATTAACAGTCCATTCCAAAGCAAGTGAAAACCGAGATAAGCAAGAAATGAAAAAGTGGGAAGGATATGGAAAATACAACTTCTACAGTAAAAAATATAAAATGGTCAGAAATAAATGAAGAATTAACAAAGATTGGGATAACATTTTCGTAAGTGATGACATAAAGGTAAATACGGAGATATTATATAAAATATTAGAGAAAATAGTGGATAAATATATACCGAAGAAGAAAAGTAAACATCAGTCATGCATACCAAGAGACAGAAGGATCTTGTTCCAGAAAATCAGAAAGTGGAAAAAGGTCTTGCAAAAGAAAAAAATGCATGGAAAGTGACAGAACTAAAAAGTAAGATAGAAAAGGCAGAACAAAAGATTATACAATCAAAAGAAAATGAAAACGGGACTTGAAGAAAAAA
>NC_087219.1:35938848-35943848 GCF_015104395.2 Macrobrachium nipponense
GAATCACGTAACACCCAGACCCAAAAAATGTTCTCTCAAGTTCTGACAACCCACAAAATCAGTAAAAATCTCCAACTTTTAACAGCAAAAACCCCTTTACTGCTCAATAATTAATCGCAATGAGACTTTATGTCAAACTCCCATTTACGTAAGTAACAACCCTCGAAAAATTACACCTCCCGGTAAAATCAAATCTCCCGTCCAAAAAAGAAATGCTACTTAAGCTCAATCCCCAAATCATATCTCTCATAGGAAAAGAAGAAAAAAAAAATAATTAAAAAAAAAAAATAATCACAAGTAGATTTCCCCAATCACAAAATACATAATACATGTATAATATGCATAACTCCCGCGTTTTCCCAAATAAAAGCTCCATGTAAAGTATGGAATTTGCCAGAAAGCAAACTCTCACACATGCGCTTTCGTGAAATGCTATAGCCACATTTCCCAGATATTGCAAAAATTCTGATCTATCACCATCAGAAGAAAAGAAACAGCACAGCTCAGCACACGGCTCATCACATCGCTTGTCAGCAGAAAAATCACCTGCGGACGCATGCTCAAACAACAGCACAAAAATTGTCCAGTCAGACACGTAAGTTTGGAAACTCATGATTCTCAAGAAAAAAAGGTCTAACTGACACATTTCACAGAATTAACTCCAGGATATGACTAATGTGTTCAAAAATTTGTCTCGAAGACTTATTCTCTCAACATGACTTTTCCCCAAATTATATTTCTCCAAGAATAACACACTTGTGAACATGAAAAATGCACACACATCTCCATATGACTCGTAATGCAGTAATGCCACTTCTCTCTAATAGACACGAATCAAAAAAAGAGAACTCAGAAATCTTCTCTTGACTCAAAAAAAACTCCATAACCACAAAAAAAAAAAGGTCACCCGCCCAAGATTAATTCCAACTCCATTATGAGACATCATATCAATAATAACACCACTCCGGTTATAGAAATATTTCCTCCATTTGGTTAATAACCAACCCCCTTATATTATTCTCTTATTTCTCCAAAGCCACATGTCAGTAGAAAAAAAAACACCACTCCAGGAATAGAGAATAATCACCTCTATTTCGGCAAATACAAAATATTTACCTCTATTTCCCCAATACTCCATGTGGAACAAAACAAGGCTCCAAATAATATATCTCCAAAAAATGTGCACTCAAGGCATCTAACTCACACACTCCCAAATATTGCCCCATAATCTCCAAATATGTGTCTCCATTTGCAACAAAGATGGCTGCAAAATAATTGAACCAAACATAGCTCATACCACATTGGCAAATATCAAAAATGGCCAAAAATATATATCTCCCATATATTATATCTCAAATATAACTCCAAAATAATATATACCTCCAATTATCTCCCCAAAATAATATATCTCAATTATAACTCCAATTCTCCAGAGAATAACTCAATGTTATAGTAAAAAACTATAAAAACTCACTCCATTTAGCATAACTGCTAAAAAAAGGGCAAAAACTCGGCATATAAAACTGTCTAGAAAATTCTAGAAAAATCACAATGTGCCACAAGTCATTGTAACAGAATTCCCAACTCGCAGTGTCTAAGCAAAGACTTCCCCATATGCACTACGACATAGCCATTAGAAAACTTAACCAAGTTCCTATCTCTCACAAATTTGTCACAAATACAACTAATGTATTGTGCAAGAAAACTCACAATTTCTGGAACACAAATATCCAGAGAAAAAATGTAGTGCCATTACGTATGCATTCAAAACATGCAAGAAATTCTCCCATATTACTCTATAGCATCAAATAGCTAAAACACGAACACGTTCTCTTAAATGACTCTAAGTCATGAACTGAGATAATATTCACACTAACTGGAGAAAAAAAATAAATTCAAATTCACCCATGGTAAAAAAAACTTGTGTCAGCGATGGCTAACTTCCAAAAAAGGAGAAAAGAAAAATCATCGGCACCATTAACTATCTCCCGTAACTCACTAGATGTCAAGCAATTATCTGCTGAACTCATAAAAAAAAAGGAAAAAAAACTAAAACAATGTGTTGTTAGTTCTTCCCATAATCACAAAAGATTTCACCTCCCTTGACAGCATTAAAACACCCACGTATTAGTATATAAAAAAAATCAGTATCAGAAATATCATTATCACAAAATCACCAAAAAAAATTGCTATCATCAAAATCATCAGTATCAGTACAAAAATTAACACCAAAGTTAATGCTTGTCCATTCTCCAAAAATTCAGCAAAAACTTAGGAAAAATTCAGCAAAATTCCACACAACTCACCAAGATTCAGCCAGACTCATCAAGATTCAGCAAAACTCATCCCCGTGAATCACTGAAATATTCTCCAAAGTTACAAAAAACTGAACAAAATAATTAACACAAGACTTCTCCCATTAATTCATCGTAATAATTCTCCTTGAATAATTATCTGTAATAATTATTGAATAATCTCCCATGAAATATCTCAAATCTCTCGCAAAACAATTCTCCCGTAATGATAATTATACTTAAGCAAACCTCCCGTGACACATCTCAAGTATAACAATTATTAATAATAATAATAATAACTCTCCAAAGCAATAATTCTCTTGCAAAGATTTCAAGTAAGGGTGAAATTCAAATAGCATACCACAGTAATGCTGAATCTTATGACATACAATTTCTCCAGCATGCAACACCATGACATAACACCATTGCCACACAACACAGATACAACACCAATCATCGGCATTTCAAAGTAATTTCTCCGACACAATAAAAAAAATAATCTGTATACCCCTCCCCTTATATTTGTGTCTTTCAAGGCACAAAGAAACATATAACACATCCGTGCATGTTAACTACTTTTCCCCCCCCCTCATTTTCGGAAAAGAAAAATCTCTTTATTTCCTTTTCTCTTCATCCAAGGGAGAGAAAAAAAAATCTCTTTTCTTAAAAAAAGACTCTACGGGCATTTCACTTCATCAACTAATCAATCAGCTGATATCTTAGCATCCAATGTCAAGGCCAAACCATCCATCCCCACACAAAGAAAAAAAAAAGGAAAAGGGGAGTTCACCCACACTGAGACAAAAAAAATTTCTCCCCCCCTGAGAACAACCCCTCAGTCGAGCGGCAGAACAGCCCGAGGCATACCAGTAGTATCCCCCATCTCGCAATACCCTCCCCTGCACTATCTCTCGAGTGAGGCTAGTGGTACCTCCCATGCTACTATCCCCCCAAGGGATGCCCGTACCCTCGCAATGCAAGGCGCCTCTCTGCAGAAATGTGCTGAGCCCTTAAAATTGTGGCCGCTCTGTGTCACTAAGCCAAATATGCTTATCTAAGCACAGTTTCCATGCATAGAAAAATACACTCCTATGTTTTAAACAAAGACGAATGCATACGTCTATTATAAACACGTGCAAATAAAGAAAACACGTCACTATGGGGAAAGAAAAAATTGTTTTGACCTCTTGAACCAATCCCATAACCCTGAAATATTTAAACAAAAACCCACTCCTTTTTGATAAACAATAGTTTAACACTCACCACTCCATAATGGGAAAAAAAACTCGAAATTCTTCGTAGAATATGTAAATCTCGTCGGCACAATACACACGCGACCGGTGAGATGACCACTAGCAACACTCAATCATGAACTAGACTGAGTTGCTTGTCTCACGACTCCCACCCTGAAGAATCTCGGTACGAGCAAATTTGATGACCCTAATAGAAAATCTTTCCTCATCCCCCCATCTCACGGACGGACATTTTCTCTACCCTTTTATCTTCCAACTGGCCAACCATCTCTACATTGGCGTTCCTAGGCATAGAAAAGCAAGAAAACTTTCATATCCCCTCTTTACCGCTGACACCACTATAAACATGGGGAAAACCCTCATGTATTTCATAAGGTAAGCGTGGACACGAAACGGAAGGCAGACCCCATAACTCCATTATAACACACAGCTCCTCTCTCTCTCTCTCCGGCAATCAACCCCAACCCTCTCTCTCTCTCTCTCTCGGTCAATCACCCCATCTCTCTCTCTGCTCCCTCCTCTCTCTCTCCATTCTAACAGGTAATGAAAATGAGAGAGTTGCATCATAACATAACGTTTATTTACAATAATAACTAAGTCGATTAACTAAGTAATCCAGTCTTACAGACTAACTTAAAACAACTCATTGTCAAGTCACCCAAAAGGTCACAACCTTTTCCCTGGGAACTCTGTCCCACCGAAATCCAGAACCGTCTGCCCAAAGATTACAGAACACATTCCGGTAAGTGTACACACAAGTTTAAAGACAAAGTTAATAAAATGGAACATCTTACAAGATATCAAACAAGCCACCCCTTTGGCTAAAGTAAAGGTAACACTTACCCATTCCCAACCGGAATATCACTCACTGATAAATAAAAACACTTTGGCATCTGCCATCATGGCTTCGCCTTCCTCCCCGAATGTCTGTGCAAGTCTTCCCATAAACTTGGCATTATGAATAGAAGAGGCGCACACGCACATACGAACACACAGTTCGCTAGCGCCTCGCGGTTCTAGCTGCATCTAGTTTCACAAAGGCACTTTGGGAAGAGTTCATAAACTGTCGTACATTGACTCGACGAACTAAGCATTTTTATCTCGCCATCCCCCAGAAACTCATCATCAGCTACTCTCAGGTCGTTATCTCTGCACTGTCCTCCACATTCCACAGGTTACAGAGAATGCACGAACAATATATAATTAATCAAAACCCTATGTCTTACATATATATATATGTATATAGTATATATATATATATATATATATATATATATATATATATATATATATATATATATATATATATATATATATATATATATATATATATATATATATATATATATATATAATATATATATATATATTATATATATATATATATATATATATATATATATATATATATATATATATATATATATATATATATATATATATATATATATAT
>NC_087219.1:35948848-35968848 GCF_015104395.2 Macrobrachium nipponense
GATTGAATAAACCAAATGAGGGTAACAATTCAGAGTGAATAAACCAAATGAGGAGCAACAGTTCAGATTGAATAAACCAAATGAGGAGTAACAGTTCAGATTGAATAAACCAAATGAGAAGCAACAGTTCAGATTGAATAAACCAAATGAGGAGTAACAGTTCAGAGTGAATAAACCAAATGAGGAGCAACAGTTCAGATTGAATAAACCAAATGACGAGTAACAATTCAGCATGAGTAAATAAGAGAATATGAGAAAAAAATTAACTAGAGGCTGAAGTTAAAAAAAAAATATAAAACCAACTAAAAGTCCACACGAATAATCTCATTTTTCGTGAATCTCATATGGAAGGATTTTTGTAGGCGCGCTTTCAATCACAATAAAAGATCAAGAAGATCAAGGTCATGGGAAACTAACATTTTGTTATTGTTTTTTTTTTCTATTCGTTTATTATTTATTATCAAAAAATGTTTTTCCTGTCCCATTCTATAAGCAAAAACTATTTTATCCCAAAACTATCGACTTCCCAAACAAAAAATTTTTTTCAAGCGCGTATGCCAGTCAGGAACATATTCGTAAGCACCTCACTTGCGTGGTCGGTGTGGTGTTGGCGTACCACCTCGGTGGCCCCGACTTCGATTCTCGGACATTCCACTGAGGGGTGAGAGATGTGTATTTCTGGTGAGATAAATTCACTCTCGACGTGGTTTGTAAGTCACGTAAAGCCGTTGGTCCCGTTGCTGAATAACCACTGGTTCCATGAAACGTAAGAACACCATACATACATATTCGCTACTAGTTTCTTGATCAATGAAGTGAAGTCACTATTGGTCTGGTTTTTAAGTGGATGGTTCGCATACCTATAATGAAACTGACACCGGGCGTTGGAAGCTTGGTACAATGGTACCCAGAACTCTTTCAAACCTTTAGATGTCATGTACCACGTGTTTTTTTCAAGATAAGATGTTCCTACATTATACAAGAAGCTAAATGAATATTTTCTCTCTCTCTCTCTCTCTCTCTCTCTCTCTCTCTCTCTCTCTCTCTTTCTTTGCACAGAGATGGAATCAGTGTACAGTAATTTTACAGGTAAAGTGATTCATTCATTCATTCATACTCTCTCTCTCTCTCTCTCTCTCTCTCTCTCTCTCTCTCGCTTGGTGAGACGTTCCGCGCGCAGTCAGAATAATCAACAGATATCACAAGTTTAACTTACGTCTAGAATTTGAGAAATATCTAGAAGTGTTCGTGAACTATCGGTGATAAGATTAGTGTGAAAATAGTAGGATAAAGAGTCTACTAAGTTAGTTTATCAAGTGAAAATACTGTAAATCAGAAAAGATGGCAGTAAGTTCCAACTGTGGAAAAAAAATGGCGAAATTTTAGCTTGTTTAGTAGATTCGCAATACGATGAGGTAGCAGGAAGGGAACTGGCATTTCTCATCTATGAAATCAGCAACAGTCCTAACCAAAAAGATACAAAAGTATTCATAGATATATCAGAAGGATATAATAATTCAAACTGGAACAAATCAACAGAAAACATCTTGAAAATAATTGAAGAAGTTCCAAATCATCTTGAAAATAATTGAAGAAGTTCCAAATAAAATCCAAGTGGTCAAGAGACTCATAAAGAAAGTATGCATAAACCAAACATATTCCGACAAAGAAAATGAATAAGGTGAACATTGTGAATATCCTAATTGATGCATTAGGAAAAAGAATGCCAAAAGCATGCAAACTGTGTAAGGTGTGGTATAGCATAGTTAATCCACAAAACCTAATCAGAAAATGTGCTGCATGCAACATTCCGACCCATCCACAATGTGCTTAGGTAATGCAAGACATGAGAAAAGATACCAGAATATTTTGCTCAACATGTCTATCATGGATAGACAATGTTATTAAATCAAGATTGAATGTACAAATAGTTGAGGATGAAGAAGAAGAGGAAGGAGGAGGAAGAAGAAGAGGAAAACGGAAGCGAAGTAAACAAAACTGAAATGACAGAAAAAAATAAGGAAAACAAAGAACAAGATAAAAGTATGGATGCAGAGATACTCATTGATACTACATATGAGGCAATAAAGCAGCATACTTACAAAGAAATAAATTATGATATGACAACACAAAAGAAAATCCCGAAGAGGCTCTACCCAGATCTACACAATGACGGGAATGAGGAAAAAATAGACAAAAAAGACAAAGTCTGCAACCTTTTGAAATGAGGGAATTGCAGATTTGGAGAAAGGTGTTTTACAAAAAAAACATCCTAAGGGTATGTCACAACTATGAAATATATGGTAAATGTGCATACCTAGATGGCTATGAGGATGATGCAGAGATCTGCATCAAAAATATGCAAAAACACCTAAAAGAAGGAAAAGGATGTAAGTTCGACAAAAAATGTAAATATATGCACCCTGTAGCCATGAATCAAAATCAAATAAATAATCAATCAAGTAATAAAATCCAAAATAAGAAAGAAACAAATAAAGAGAGGAATAAAGAATATCAGGTAAAAGAAAAAAAGCAAGCCATCAACGAGATATGCAGAGATGTCAGCAAAAAAATTCAAAGCCCTCAGCTCCAAGATTTCTACTCAAGAGATAATAGCTGTATTTATTATGCAAGAGGATATTGCAGATACGAAGAAATTGCAGATTCAGACACAAAATGAATAATTATGATGAAGGAAGATCAAATATTATGAAAAGTTGGATTATTTAATGTCAGAATTTCTGGAAATGAAAAAAAAGAACAACATACCAAGAACAGGAAAGAGACATGGGAAAATCCTTATACTACCAATATTTAAATGAAGGAGAAAACATGCAAACCATCATAGTGATGAATGCGCAGGGTTTAGTTATGAGTAACTCAAAAAGAAAAATAGAGTACTTAGAAGAACTACCCAAATTGAAAAGAAAATAGATATAATGAATATAAGTGAAACCTGGTATTCCCAAGAGACTGGGAATGATGATCAAATAAAAGGGTTCCAAAACTTATGGATCAGATAGAAAAAATAGGAATCAAGGGGGAACCGCAATATATGGGAAAGACAAAAAACAGGAAAATATATGAGAAATATAGTAACTCAGAATGTGAACTAATAGCGGTAGAATTTGAATCTGAAAAATTAATGAACATAGTAATATATAGACCTCCTAATTACTAAAGAGTTTGACTTAACAATAGAAAAATTGGATGATATATGTAGAAATCACAAGGAGGACGGACTAATTCTCCTATCTGGAGACTTCAACTTTCCTTTCGTAGACAGGAAAGAACGAATAGGAGATTGTGGTTGTACTTATACGTATAAAAAAGAGAGTAATAGTAGTGCAGAAGATAAGAGGCAATTCGAAATGCTATTAGATATGCTACTAGAATCAACATTCAACAAATAAATCACCTGCCCAAAAAGAAAGGAAAATACTTTAGACCTAGTATTTGTGAACGAGATGAATTATGTTAAAGAAATAATAGTTTATAATGCGAGTATTTCAGACCATAATGTCATAGAATTAACAGTCCATTCAAAAGCAAGTGAAAACAGAGATAAGCAAGAAATGAAAAAGTGGGAAGGATATGGAGAATACAACTTCTATAGTAAAAATATAAAATGGTCAGAAATAAATGAAGAATTAAACAAAGATTGGGATAACATTTTCGTAAGTGATGATATAAAGGTAAATACGGAGATATTATATAAAATATTAGAGAAAATAGTGGATAAATATATACCGAAGAAAAAAAGTAAACATCAGTTATGCATACCAAGAGACAGGAGGATCTTGTTCCAGAAAATCAGAAAGTGGGAAAAAGGTCTTGCAAAAGAAAAAAATGCATGGAAAGGGATCGAACTAAAAAGTAAGACAGAAAATGCAGAACAAAGATTATACAATCAAAAGAAAATTAAAATGACACAAGAACAAGTAGAGAAATTACTTGTAATGAGGATAGGAACGCACTACAAAGAGACCTTAACAAAGTATATGATTGGGCAGAGGTAAATAGGATGGTATTTAACTCTGATAAATTTGAATCAATAAACTATGGAGACAGAGAAGGAAAGCTATATGCATATAGGGGACCTAATAATGAGACAATCACAAATAAGGAAGCAGTTAAAGACCTTGGTGTGATGATGAATAGGAACATGTTATGAAACGATCAAATAGCAATTCTATTGGCAAAATGTAAAGCAAAAATGGGAATGTTGTTACGGCATTTCAAAACAAGAAAAAATGAACACATGATTATGCTTTATAAAACCTATGTTCGTAGTCTACTTGAATATTGCAATATGATATGGTACCCACACTATCAAAAGGATATTGCACAAATAAAGAGTGTACAAAGGTCCTTTACAGCTAGAATAGAAGAAGTTAAGGACCTTGACTACTGGGAAAGACTAGAATCCTTAAAATTATATAGTCTAGAAAGGAGAAGAGGAGAAGAGAACGCTACATGATAATTCAGGCATGGAAACAGATAGAAGGAATAGCTGAAACATCATGGAGCTAAAAATATCAGAAAGAGCAAGCAGAGGTAGATTAATAGTGCCCAAAACTATACCTGGAAAAATAAGGAAAGCACACAGGACATTAATCCACTACGCACCAGCATCGATAATGCAGCGTCTATTCAATGCGTTGCCAGCTCATCTGAGGAATATAACAGGAGTGAGCGTAGATATGTTTAAGAATAAGCTCGACAAATATCTAAACTGCATCCCAGACCATCCAAGATTGGAAGATGCAAAATATACCGGAAGATGTAATAGCAACTCTCTGGTAGACATTAGAGGCGCCTCATGCTGAGTGACCTGGGGCAACCCGAACAACAAGATGTAAGGTCAGTGTTCAGTAATTCTGCAGTAAAGGGATTCTCTCTCTCTCTCTCTCTCTCTCTCTCTCTCTCTCTCTCTCTCTCTCTCTCTCTCTCTCTCTCATGAAAACAACCTATTTATTTCATGATCCCTAATTTACACAACAAAAGCTACCTCAACTTTCAACATTAAATCAGAGAAACGCTCTCTGTAATTGTCTTGATTTCCATATTCTGAGGTTCACTGTTCTGGAGAGATCGCCATTTATGATAACTACCAAAATGAGTATCATTCTAATAAGCTCAGATCTATCAACGAATAAGATTTAAAGTTAATATGGATTTAACATTGTCCAAGTTGGTTAACTCCTTGTTAGCCCACTTATTCAGACAAGAAGGTTCATTTCCCAGAATATTCTGGTTCATTTTCTAGAAAAATCTATAAATTTCACGATTAGCTGATGTTAAGTATGATCTGACCTCTATGAACAAGGTTTGAGAGCTTTGTCTGTTAGGATGGTATAATGAGATGCTTAATGGGAACAAAATAAGTTTTTAATACTGACGACATTGGAATACCTATTCCTTAATTATAGTTACAAAGAAGTCGTTGGATTATTATAATTCCAATTATATGAAATTCATATTAAACAAGTCATTATCCTTTGATCTTACGGTCAATATCCACATCCGATATCATTGTAATGACCTTCCAACCAATCACAATTAGCCTGTGATATCGGCTGAAGATTTTTTATATTAGCTCAAAATAGATTATAATTACTATAAATGAGAGAAATATTGTATAGGTGGTATACATCTCCGAGGAATATTTTCAATCACAAGCCATTCTGTTATTCAAAGAAAACAATGAATTGGAGTTGCATTATTGGGAAATATTTGAATTGAGCTCTTGAATATTCATTGATATATATGACCTCGATGTACAATACAAATTACCTCCTACCATTATTACTTCTATCCAAACGGGATTAAAATATATCCGGAATTGCCTTAATCAAACTCTCCCGCAACAAAGGGACTAGCTGAGAGATAGAGATAGGCAGAGAAAAAAGAAATAATTAAAAACTAGTTAAGAAATCGATATCTATATAAAGAACCAACATCTATATCATATACGATTATGGGGGTAATCAGATAATAACCAATTATTCAGTACTTGTACATAGTAATCTTAGAACTTCAAAATATTTGGCAAATACGTTCCTTGGTATCTCGATGATTTGATGTTAAAAAATGCACGTTGAAAATTACTGCAGGGACCGTGATTCATCAGGTACTACAAATGTCACCAGGGCCCTGGCAAAAAAAAAAAAAAAAAAAAAAAAAAAAAAAACACCCAATACCACCCCCCAAAAAAATGAATATCAAACGAGGCGTGATGCGACCTCCAGCTTACTCGGGACGCGTGCAAGATTTTTCCCTCACCCGTAGGTTGTAAACATTATTATCCCTAACTTAACATGAAGTGCTCTTGGTAATTAATACTCATACTTAGTACTACTTACACTAACAACAAAGACGCAAATAAAACAAGTTCATATGCTCTCAGTTATAAGTGGAAAAACACACACAAAAAATAAATAAATAAACAGCAGTAACTCCTTATTACGCCCAACAGTACCAAACGAACCACACACGCCCTCCATCATTAGGCGACAATAACGCCTGCTAACCATGTCATAGTGCTTGAGTTAATGTCCCCCTAACTTCCAAACTGGCGAGACCAAGTGGGCAATCTCTCGTCACTTTGGAGAGCTCTCTCCCAAGTCTGTCATGTTGTTAAGGTCGTTTAACTTCCTTCCAACACCCGAGTTGCGTCGTGTGCAATATTCATTCCCTCTCCTCAACTGGGTCGTTGTTATCCGTAATTGTTCGCTAATGGCTTAGTACTTGAATTCTGTCATAGGTTTCACTCGAACATTTACTAGAACATTTTTTTATTTTACTTGAATTCGATCATAGGTTTTATTCGAACATTTTCTAGAATTTTTTTTTTTTACTTGAATTTGGTCATAGAGTTAACTCGAACATTTACTCGAACATTTTTTTTTACGTTTATACAATATTGGTTAATTACCATGATGTTAAATCTATGAAGCTTTTATTCTGTAGCAATAGTATTTAAATATCTTGATGTTACATCTTTGCAGTTCTTATTGGCTGAATTTAGACTAAGCTATTATTAACCTAAAACAAGGGATTCAATGCCACTGGAAGTTTAAACAATATTATCTAAATATCTTGATGTTATATCTGTGCAGTTTTTTTTTTATTCTGTTGGAAGGTTGGTTGAACTGAAGCTAAGCTATTTCTAACCCAGAGCGAACTATTTATTGCTACAGGATGTTTAAATAATAATACTCGAATACCATGATGTTAATCTTTGCAACTTTTTTATTCTGTAGGAGGGCTGGCTGGATTTAAACTAAGCTATTCTTAACCATAAACGAGCAATTCTTGCCAAAAAGAGGCCCCCTAAACATAGCAAAGTATTGAAATCTATAAGAGGCCCGTGTGAATCTCTGGGTTTATCAAACAAGATGAGTTTTTCCTTTAATTACTCTCTTCTCCTTTCGCACCCTTTGTGCCAATTTATATTATTATTATTATTATTATTATTATTATTATTATTATTATTAAGCCTTTAAAATGGATCTGTATATATATCATATATATAATATATATATATATATATATATATATATATCATATATATATATAGATATATAGGGATATACAGATCCATTTTAAGGCTTAATAATAATAATAATAATAATAATAATAATAATAATAATAATAATAATAATAATAAGGAAATAGATACTCTAATCCAGACTGTAAGGATTGTATCTGGGGACATCAGGATGGAGTTTGGAATAGAAAAATGTGCCTTAGTCAACATACAAAATGGCAAAGTAACAAGGACTGAAGGGATAAAGTTACCTGATGGGAACAACATCAAACACATAGATGAGACGGGATACAAATACCTGGGAATAATGGAGGGAGGGGATATAAAACATCAAGAGATGAAGGACACGATCAGGAAAGAATATATGCAGAGACTCAAGGCGATACTCAAGTCAAAACTCAACGCCGGAAATATGATAAAAGCCATAAACTCCAGGGCAGTGCCAGTAATCAGATACAGCACAGGAATAGTGGAATGGACGAAGGCAGAACTTCGCAGCATAGACCAGAAAACGAGGAAACATAGACAATACACAAAGCACTACACCCAAGAGCAATTACGGATAGACTATACATAACACGAAAGGAAGGAGGGAGAACAGAGCACTGGGGCAATATATGAAAACCAGTGAAGACGAGTGGCTCAAGAGTGCATGGGAAGAAGGACTAATAAAAACAGACGAAGACCCAGAAATATACAGACAGGAGAATGACAAACAGAACAGAGGAATGGCATAACAAACCAATGCACAGACAATACATGAGATAGACTAAAGAACAAGCCAGCAATGACACGTGGCAATGGCTACTGAAGGAAGAGCTCAAGAAGGAAACTGAAGGAATGATAACAGCGGCACAAGATCAGGCCCTAAGAACAAGATATGTCCAAAGAACGACAGATAGAGATAACATCTCTCCCATATGTAGGAAGTGCAATACGAAAAATGAAACCATAAACCACATAGCAAGCGAATGTCCGGCACTTGCACAGAACCAGTACAAAATGATGCATGATTCAGTGGCAAAAGCCTTCCACTGGAGACTATGCAAGAAACACCTTCTAACTTGCAGTAATAAGCGGTACGAGCACCAACCTGAGGGAGTGATAGAAAACGATCAGGCAAAGATCCTCTGGGACTATGGTATCAGAACAGATAGGGTGATACGTGCAAACAGACCAGACGTGACGTTGATTGACAAAATCAAGAAGAAAGTATCACTCATTGATGTCGCAATACCATGGGACAGCAGAGTTGAAGAGAAAGAAATGGAAAAAATGGATAAGTATCGAGATCTGAAAATAGAAATAAGAAGGATATGGGATATGCCAGTGGAAATTGTACCCATAATCACAGGCACACTAGGCACGATCCCAGGATCCCTGAAAAGGAATCTGGAAAAACTAGAGGCTGAAGTAGGTCCAGGACTCATGCAGAAGAGTGTGATCCTAGAAACGGCGCACATAGTAAGAAAAATGATGGTCTCCTAAGGAGGCAGGATGCAACCCGGAACCCCACACTATAAATACCACCCAGTCGAATTAGAGGACTATGATAGAGCAAAAAAAAAAAAATAAATAAATAAAAAAAAAAAAAAAAAAATAATAATAATAATAATAATAATAATAATAATAATAATAATAATAATAATAATAATAATAAATATTATTATTATTATTATTATTATTATTATTATTATTATTATTATTATTATTATTATTATTATTATTATTATTATTATTATTATTTTTTATTATTATTATTTGCTCTATCACAGTCCTCCAATTCAACTGGGTGGTATTTATAGTGTGGGGTTCCGGGTTGATCCTGCCTCCTTAGGAGTCATCACTTTTTCTTACTATGTGCGCCGTTTCTAGGATCACACTCTTCTGCATGAGTCCTGGAGCTACTTCAGCATCTAGTTTTTCTAGATTCCTTTTCAGGGATCTGGGATTGTGCCTAGTGCTCCTTTGATTATGGGTACGATTTCCACTGGCATATCTCATATTCTTCTTATTTCTATTTTCAGATCTTGATACTTATCCATTTTTTCCCTCTCTTTCTCTTCAACTCTGCTGTCCCATGGTATTGCGACATCAATGAGTGATACTTTCTTCTTGACTTTGTCAATCAACGTCACGTCTGATCTATTTCAACCGTATCACCTTATCCGTTCTGATACCATAGTCCCAGAGGATCTTTGCCTGATCGTTTTCTATCACTCCCTCAGGTTGGTGCTCGTACCACTTATTACTGCAAGGTAGCTGATGTTTCTTGCACAGGCTCCAGTGGAGGGCTTCTGCCACTGAATCATGCCTCTTTTTGTACTGGTTCTGTGCAAGTGCCGGGCATTCGCTTGCTATGTGGTTTTTGGTTTCATTTTTCGTATTGCACTTCCTACATATAGGAGAGATGTTATTTCCGTCTATCGTTCTTTGAATATATCTGGTTCTTAGGGCCTGATCTTGTGCGCTTTTATTATTCTTTAGCTCTCCCCTCTGTAGCCATTGCCATGTGTCATCGTCGGCTAGTTCTTTAGTCTGTCTCATGTATTGTCCGTGCATTGGTTTGTTGTGCCAGTCCTCTGTTCTGTCTGTCATTCTCCTGTCTCTGTATATTTCTGGGTCTTCATCTACTTTTATTAGTCCTTCTTCCCATGCACTCTTTAGCCACTGGTTTTCAGATATTGCCCCAGTGCTCTGTTTTCGATGTTGACGCAGTCCTCTATACTTAGTAGTTCTCTCCCTCCTTCCTTTCGTGTTATGAATAGTCTGTCCGTATTTGCTCTTGGGTGTAGTGCTTTGTGTACTGTCATATATTTCCTGGTTTTCTGATCTATGCTGCAGAGTTCTGCCTTCGTCCATTCCACTATTCCTGCGCTGTATCTGATTACTGGCATTGCCCATGTGTTTATGGCTTTTATCATATTTCCGGCATTGAATTTTGACTTGAGTATCGTCTTGACTCTTGAGTCTCTGCATATATTCTTTCCTGATCGTGTCCTTCATCTCTTGGTGTTTTATATCCCCTCCTTACATTATTCCCAGGTATTTGTATCCTGTCTCATCTATGTGAGTCTCCCTGGAAGATCCCTCTCCTGATATTAACCTCTGCTAGTCTTATTCCAGAGCTTGTAAGTATTGTATTCCAGTTGCGCATTGTATTTCGAGGAAGCTGATGGTGTTTTCCTCTGCCCCATATATTTTCAGGCATTCTATTAACCATGTGTTTGGTATCATGTCGAAGGCTTTCTTATAGTCTATCCATGCCATGCTTAGGTTGGTTTTCCTTCTCCTACTGTTCTTCATTACCATTTTGTCTATCAGGAGCTGGTCTTTTGTGCCATTACTCTTCCTTCTGCAGCCTTTCTGTTGGTGGGGGATGGTGTTTGTCTCCTCTAGGTAATTGTATAGCGTTTCACTGATGATACCTGTTAGTAACTTCCACATTATTGGTAGGCAAGTGATAGGCCTGTAGTTACTGGCTATATTTCCCTTACTCTTGTCTTTTTGTACTAAGGATGTTCTTCCTGTGGTCATCCATTTGGGTGCATGGTGATTTGAGATACAATGCTGGAGTTGTTCTGCTATTCGTGGGTGTAGGGCCTTGAAGTTTTTGAGCCAGTATCCATGGACTTCATCAGGACCTAGGGCTTTCCAGTTTGGCATTTTCTTTAGTTGGTGTCTGACTGTCTGTCGTGGTGTCCGTGAATCTTTGTTTTATTCTCTCTGTTTCTTCTTCCTTGACTTCCTGGAGCCAAGTTGCATGTTTGTTGTGTGATACCGGATTGCTCCATATGTTTTCCCAGGAAATTAAAAAAATTTCTGGGTGGTTGTCTTTCCCCTCTTAGTTGGCTGTATAGTCTTTTCTGGCTGATTCCGAATAGTTTGTTCTGTTGGTATCCCTTATTATATTATTATTATTATTATTATTATTATTATTATTATTATTATTATTACTATTATTATTACTGTTATTATTTTTTATTACTATTGTTATTATTAAGACTTTAAACTGGATTTATATATATATATATATATATATATATAGATAAGTATATATATATATATATAAATATATATATATATATATATATATATATATATATATATATATATATATATATATATATATATATAAATATATATATATATATATATATATATATATATATATATATATATATATAAGTTACATAAATATAATATATATATATATATATATATATATATAGATATATATATATATATATATATACACATTTATATAAATGACGACAATTTAAATTTGCTCAGGTCCCGACTTTGTTTACGAACTGTCCCCTTGAAAGCACAGAATACAAACTGAATGATGCAAGTTGTTCTCTTCACGGGATATGACAGGTACACAAGCTTAGAATTATTTAAGTTCATTCTCTTTGGTTGTTTTATGCAAGCGCAGAGAAATTGCGAACTTTTTGGGAATATGCAAAATGATTTTCAGAACAAACATTTTAGGACATTCATGCAAGAAGCAGAGGTCGGTCTATTGCTCTTTATTTCCTGCAGTGAAATGGTGCTTTCTGTCCTTTATTTCCTACAGTGAAATGGTCCTTTCTGTCTTTTATTTTTTACAGTGAAATGGTGGTTTCTGTACTTTATTTCTACATTGAAATAGGGTTTGCTATTCTTTATTTATACAGAGAAATGGTGCTTCTGTTCTTTATGTTCTACAGTGAAATGGTGCTTTCTGCTAAATACAGTATTACTGACATATAATGACAACTAGTGTTAGCGCTTGGTATTTTGATGTACGTTGGTCTGAAGAGTTTCAAAACTACAAATTTGCTTTTATTCCACATAAAATGATTTGGAAGCAGAGTTTTTTTTATATAAATTTAAATATCGTTTTCATCCCACAGGAATATCTCTCCTTCTCACTTAAAATAGACCCAGATTTTATTTTCTGGAAAGCTTATCGACCCTATTTTGATGTAGGCTTTGAATTTCTTTATCTGCTGCAAGTCGACTGTTGTTTGATCCTTCTGGGGATTGGGTGTTGGAGATGATTTTTTCATTTTATTCTATTTTATTTTATTTTATATAATTTTCCTTTATTCATTTGTTTATTTATATTTTTTTGGCATACACTGCATTTACTTCGAAGACTCGAATTGGTAACATCTAGCCTACCTTGCTATATTCCTTCAAAATTTAACAAGAGGAGCGAACATATGGTACTTGTACGGTCTTATTCATCTACTTCACTAAATCCTTACATTACCAATAAGCAAGTTCCGAAATTATACTATAGTAATAAATTGTACAGAGAGAACTGGTCATATCTTTTCTTACACCTTTTTCTTAACGCAAATTTCAAAAGAGCGAGCAGCCAAATCGGACCAATAATGTCAAAACAAAGAAAAATAATAAGTGGGTCTTACTTGCAAAGGAAAGATGGAAGATAGGAATTAGGGAAGCCTTGAGAAAAATTTCTGGTTACATAACTATATACAGTCCGTCATACCACTACATTCATTCTACCATATTGCTTTATTCATTCAGTCATATTACTACATTCAATCAGCCATATTACTACATTCATTCCGCCATATTGCTATATTCAGTCAGATATGTTACTGCATTCATTCCACTATATTCCTTATTACTATATTCACTCAGCGATATTACTACATTCATTCCGCCATTTTACTTATTACTATATTCATTCAGCAATATTACTACATTCAGTCCGCCATATTATATTACTAAAAGAACGGTAACACCCAGGAAGCCAATCAGCGTAACAGACGAACTTGCTGTCATCGCTGACGTGTCCTCTGTATGAATGCGATTTTATATTCAAACCAGCACCTCTGTAACACCATATTCCGCCCGAATTATGAATGCTAACTCGATAATGGCATTTCCATATTGGCTGTGAACACTGGCAGGTGGTCCTATCATATTACTCTGTCTCGGAGTAAAATTGAATGAAATTTTGTTATAGTACTCTCAACTCCATGTTATTACGCTTCATTATAAGTCTCACTCGACGTTATTCTCTGCACCTAATTGCTCTCAAGCAAAACGACATGGCACTGTATGGCTGTGATCATGAATAATTATCATTACCACTTTTCAAAACCCGTTTACCTCATCTCCACTAAAATGGCGTCACTCGGCCTAACAATTATTCACTGTTTTCTTTCATTTTCGGACTTGAAAATTACGAAATTACTTTCCTTTCATTTTTGGACTTGAAAATTACAAAATTACTTTACTTTCATTTTTGGACTTGAAAATTACATTACTTTCCTTTTATTTTGGGGATTTGAAAATTACTATCCTGGCCAGGACATCACTAGAGCCGAGGTGTCAGTCAAGTCAGTTTTGGACTTGAAAATTACATAATTACTTTCATTTCACTTTTGGACTTGAAAATTACAAAATTACTTCTCTTTAATTTTTTACTTGAAAATTACTAAATTACTTTCTTTCATCTTTAGACTTGAAAATTACAAAATTACTTCTCTTTCAATTTTGGACTTGAAAATTACGAAATTACTTTTCTTTTATTTTTGGGACTTCAAAATTACAAAATTACTTTTATCTTTGGGACTTGAAAATTACTTTCCCCGCCAGGTCATCACTGGAGCCGAGGTGTCAGACAAGTCAATTAAACTAATAATCCCCTGACGAAGGCTGCTTCGCTTTCTTCAATTGCCTTCTATTCTACTGAAAAGAGGAATCGTAATTTATATATAAATATTTAATTTCTCCCGTCTATTATTTGCAGGAAACTTCACTACCGTGGCGAGGTGGTGGCAAGTGGCTTTCTGATAATTCAGTGAATGGAGCGAGACAAAAAAATCCAGGAAAGGAAAAAAATAAAGTATATATTAGTTTAACCAGATCACTGAGCTGATTAACAGCTCTCCTTAGGCTGGCCCGAAGGATTAAATATTTTTTGCGTGGCTAAGAATCAATTGGTTGCCTAGCAACGGGACCTGCAGCTTATTGTGGGATTCGAACAACAACGAGAAATGAATTTCTATCACCAGAAAAAAATTTATCTGATTCCACATTGGCAGAGCAGGGAATCGAACTCGGGACTACCAAATCGGTAGGTGAGCACGTAAACCACTTGTCCAACCGAATCGGTAGGCGAGCACGTAAACCACTCGTCTAGTGAAGGCATACGACCACTAAAGATGTGGGGAAAGAAAATGAATCATGAATGGAGTGTAGATACGTTAACTGATTATAGAAATATTGATGTTTGCATATAACGCCCTCATGTGTCCGTAAGGAGAAACTTCAGACACAATTAAAAGTTTTGAAAGATTGCAAATAGAAAAAGTTGACGGTGAATGTAACAGTAAAGTAATAAGGGCAATTGAAAGCCAGGAATGAAGTAATGAATGTTGATAAGTATTTTGGGAGATATGAAAGTAGGTAATTCATTAACGTATGAGGGACGGGCATAATGTAACAGTAAAGTAATAGAGGCAATTGAAAGCCAGGAATGAAGTAATGAATGTTAATAAGAATTTTCGAGAAATGAAAGTAGGTAATTCATTAACATATTTGAGACTAGCATAACGGGTTATGGTGGACTTTGAGAAATTAGTCATTGACTTGGGGTGCTTAACGTGACTTCCCACTTGGTAGCAGTCGATCTGCTTAAATTGTATCCTCAGTTGCGCAAACAATTACAAAAACGTTTGGCTCTCATAGTTTTTCATTGACGAAAACGTCAGGCATTTGCCACACACAAAAATATATACAAAGTTTTTCATTGCAACTTTATTAAACTTTATCGTATATAGACTGCAACAGGACGAAAGAGGAAAAAGATGATTTTACGAAGAGAAAAAATGCAATTAAATTTCAGAGTTAATATTCTGATGTAAAAGCATCCAGGGTGAACTCTCTACCCTCATAATATGAGATGACCTGTCCCAAAGTGCTCTAAGCATAAAATTATCATTATTTCAACACGGCAAAGAGCCCTATGATATTCTACGAAAAAACTAAAGGTTTAATTTCATTATTAAGCAATAAACGACAAGAGGCTTATAACATTTTGGCGCAAAATTACGAACATAATTTTGATATCAGTAGAGCACAGGACGAAGGAAATTGCTTGACGACGAAGGATCTGGGTCGAAAAAGATTTAATTCAACTATGCGATAATAATCTTTTCATACAACTAATTGCTACTTTTCCCAACTGTAAAAAGAGATTTTTGAGTGGTTTTATTCACTGGAGGAAGACACAGCGTCTTTGCTTATTTCTGTAATCATGGATAAAACCACGTAAGAAAACAAAAATTAAACGATGGAAATGGGTGGAATACTGTGCTTGTTAACAGAAGGTGAAACAGGTGAAGAGCATCGGTCAACATACTCAAAAAGACATTGAAGTCTACATCAGTCACGGGAAACAAACCCTCAAAATATAAGAAGTTGAAGATCGACGTCGTAACTGGATCGTGAAGACCCACAACTCTGACTGAATTAAGAATTAACCAAAAAAGGTGATGAGAAGAGGTATGATATGAAAGGTAATGGGTTACAGTGAGGCCCTGGAGTCAGGGCGGCCATTTATCAAATCATTTTCTTCCCTCACATTTGCGCATGACATCTATAACAATCATTTAGGTTAGTTCATGAACATTAGACAACAATGACACAGTCGTGTGTTTCATTGGTATAAACTTCTTTCTAGGAAAGCATCGATGCATGACTGAACCGTTGGCTCATAAGCTTTTGTTATCAGAGTTGATTAGATATATCAAGAGGTCTTTACCTGAATCCTAAATTATGGGCTAATTGTGCTATGAAACCAGCTTAATATAAAACCTAAAATAAAGTAAACTAAACTAACCTAAGCCCTTTAAATCATTTTGAGTTATAAATGAGTTACAATGGGGTAAAGGAGTAAAACATAGCCAGCCCGCCCCCCCCCCCCCCACCCCCCCCCCCCCCACACCAAAAAAAAAGAAAACATATAATCTTTTTCTACTAGTGCTTTCTCCATCTATGACAAAGCCATAATCATATATATATATATATGAAAATATATTAATTCCGAGGTAGAGCGAATTAGATATTAAAGGACATTGTAGCTCGATATATGTATATGAATCACGGAAATGTGATATACTTATAAGATTGGCTACGTGCTGTCAAAAGCCCATACAAACACTACCGGAGTCGAGGTGGGTTGATGTTGTCTCCAAACCAACTAATTACCTGCGCGCGAAAGGTATATGAGGGTGAGAGGCGACATGAACTTTTAGCCTCTCGCGGTGGTGTAGTAGGTAAAAGCTTCACTGACGTTCCTGGATTTGAAAGGATCCATGAGTTCGCGCCTTGGTCCGGGCAAGTCTATTATCGAGAAAAAATTCCCCCTCGGTTAAGCATATATGAAAATATATTAATTCCGAGGTAGAGCGAATTAGATATTAAAGGACATTGTAGCTCGATATATGTATATGAATCACGGAAATGTGATATGACTTATAGATTGGCTACGTGCTGTCAAAAGCACTACAAACACTACCGGAGTCGAGGTGGGTTGATGTTGTCTCCAAACCAACTAATTACCTGCGCGCGAAAGGTATATGAGGGTGAGAGGCGACATGAACTTTTAGCCTCTCGCGGTGGTGTAGTAGGTAAAAGCTTCACTGACGTTCCTGGATTTGAAAGGATCCATGAGTTCGCGCCTTGGTCCGGGCAAGTCTATTATCGAGAAAAAATTCCCCCTCGGTTAAGCATATATGAAAATATATTAATTCCGAGGTAGAGCGAATTAGATATTAAAGGACATTGTAGCTCGATATATGTATATGAATCACGGAAATGTGATATGACTTATATATATATATATATATATATATATATATATATATATATATATATATATATATATATATATATATATATATATATTATTATATATATATATATATGATATATATATATATATATATATATATATATATACATATATATATATATATATATATATATTCATATATATATATATATATATATATATATATATATATATATAACCAAACTGGACCTAACACCAACATCCATTAAAAAAATATAACTGAACTAGAATAAACCCGACCAGAGCTTTACAGATTAACGTCCAACATCTTATAAATCAATCGTGAGTTCAATTTCTAATCTTAATTGAAACGTATTCAAACATGATCTATTTTCTCTCTCTCTGCTGAGATCTGCAACTAAACATAATCATCACCCATCCCGGAGATAACTGGAACTGATTTAAATCTAATAAAACTAACATAAATTAATAACGTTAATTTTTTTTCAAGAAAGCGTACTCAAAATTGTGCTATTTACTCTCGAAGATATCTGCTGTGAAACAACATCAGTAGCCTATCCATTACGGAGATAAAAGAAGCGAAACTGTGATCCGTATCAACGTTTTACTACTCAAGATTGGATGAACAGCAGATCAACTGTTTGCATTACATCGTCGATTTATAATGCATCGCCTCCCAAGCTGAAAGACGGAGTCGGTTCGTCCATTACAGTCCAGTTACCATCCTTCCTGTATGCATGGATTTCTGCTTAACTTTATTACTATGAATTATAATATATATATATATATATATAGTAATATATATATATATATATATATATATATATATATATATATATATATATATATATATATATATATATTTTTTTTTTTTTTTTTTTTTTTTTGTCTATCACAGTCCTCCAATTCAACTGGGGGGCATTTATAGTTTGGGGTTCCGGGTTGCATCCTCCCTCCTGAGGAGTCCATCACTTTTCTTACTATGTGCGCGGTTTCCAGGAGCACACTCTTCTGCATGAGTCCTGGAGCTACTTCACCCACTAGTTTTTCCAGATTCCTTTTCAGGGATCTTGGGATCGTGCCTAATGTTCCTATGATTATGGGTACAATTTCCACTGGTATAGCCCATATCCTTCTTATTTCTATTTTCAGGTCTTGATACTTATCCTTTTTCCCTTTCGTCTCTTCACTCTGGTGTCCCATGGTATTGCGACATCAATGAATTATACTTTTTTCTTGATTTTGACAATCAACGTCACGTTTGGTCTATTTGCACGTATCACCCTACGTTCTTTATCATTATTATTACTATTATTATCATTATTATTTGAAAAAACTCTCTATCACGAGAGTATATATTGTTCTAAGAAGTCCACAATAATATAACAAAAATTAATAGTTCGTGTATAATTTGAAAACATTTTACAAAGCTTTCGAACCCTTCCCTGGGTTCATCTTCAGTCAAGAAAAAATAAATGATAAATAAATAAAATAAAAGATGAACCCAGGGAAGGGTTCGATTTTAAAATATACAAGAATTCTTAACTTTGTTTTATTATTGTGAACCCCTTAGAACATTATTATTATTATTATTATTATTATTATTATTATTATTATTATTATTATTATTATTATCATCATAGAAAATACTCATAGTAGCACCGGTGTCGAAATGGAGAAACAAATCCACAGTTATGTATAGTTACATATATATTTAAAGTTAAGTGTACAGAGAGTTTTCGAAATCTCTCTTCAGATTTATCTTTACATATATATACAACTACACAACTGTAGATTTCTTTCGCCATTATTATTATTATTATTATTACTAGCAAACTTACCCATCTATGATGGCTGATAAAATACGGGTGCAGAAGTGAACAATTTATGTACTATTTGTCCAGCAATATTAAAATAAGGGCGATTTTTTTACATACCTACTCCAGAACCTCTTTGTACACAATATTATCAGTTTGTCCACAACTTAATTTCAAGTTGGCAGAGTCAGTTGCTCTGTTCATCGCCACATACAGTTGGCCATGTGTGAACATGGGTGACGGCAGAAACACACCAACACGATCCAAAGTCTGGCCCTGCGACTTGTTTGCAGTGAATGAGAAGGCCAGGTTGATGGGAAACTGCATGTGCCGTAACTGGAACGGAAACTGGTTGTCCAAAGGCATCAGAGGAATCCGGGGGATGAACAGACGTTTGCCGGTGTGAGGGCCCGTTGCTATCACTGCTTCGATAACGTGGGAGTTTATTTCCATAACGGTGTACCTCGTTCCGTTGCAATGTCCATTGGCAGGATCGAAATTCCGAAGCAACATTACCGGGCAGTACTTCTTCAACGTTATTTTGTGCACTGGCAGTCCCGATGGATTTAAGATATTCAAAAAATCTTGCGAATATTGATGATCATTTTCATCTTCTATTGCGTTCGAGCTGAAATATTCGAAATTTTCTCCGGGGAAGTTGTACAGAAATTATGTATGAAAATTGGTAAAGTAACTAATTCTACGGGAATAACCAGCCTCATTTCACGGCCAGAAACAGCTCCGTTTCAGGGAATCCCTTATCACCCCCACCCCCTACAAAGGAGGG
>NC_087219.1:35974068-35996350 GCF_015104395.2 Macrobrachium nipponense
AAACAACGTTTAAAATAGTAATTAATAATGAAGAAAATATTGAAGATGAAACAAAAATGATACAATTGATGCTACTCATTTATTAATGAAATATATATTTTATTCTAAAACTATAATGAATGAAAATGGAAATGGATATCCATTTGTACTGGAAAAATACTAGAGATTTAAATTTTTCCATTTCACCCAATGAAGAAATAAAAGTGCCAATGATGAAAAAGGACTTATTACTACTATAAAAAACGTCATTGTCAATGAATTTTGGCGATTTGACATGTAACGTTTATCGTTTTCCATATACGACCAATGGCGTCGTTATGTTGACCATTTTACCCGAGTGAAATATCTACAGTTAAGGAATTAACCAATCAATATTATCCCCAATATGGGTAATGTTATAAAAAAATGATAAATGAATCAGGAGTAGACATCCGTTACGATAATATTTATATGCCCAAATTTAAATTTGAACGTTCTTACAAATTAAACGGCGCGTTAAATAAAATACCCGAATTAAGTTTATTCATAAAAGATGGAGCGAATTAACCACAAAAATGTTTTAAAAAAGGATTCTATTTGTGGCCAAAGCATGCGGTTTATTTATTTTGAATCGAAGGTGGATATTGAAAATGACGAAACTGGAACGAAAGTTAAGGCTGTGGGGTTTATGTTGTATGACGGATTCGTGTTGCGTTCAAGGTTCAGAATAACATTTATTTAGATAGACCCGACCCTTTGTATATTGTATATGCACATTACAAAACCTGAATATGAATGAAAATATTTTTGGATAAAACCAAATTCTTTGGCAATACATTTTCCTAATATTGAGTTAATATTGTTTTAGTTAAAGGCTTTTGTGTACTTAATGTCAAAGAAGCATCATTTGACTTCCATGGTTGTATATGAATTTTTATTGCGAATATTATATTCAAAATCAATATAACAATGTTTATCTTTGAATGAACAATTAATTTTATAGTGAGTTTTTAAAATTAATTTTGCTAATTTCGATACGCATGTAATACTCTTTTTGAAAAATTTATATAAAAAAATGTAAAGATTTGAATCATCACAATAAAAGAATTTTGATAATTCTGCTATAGTATTGCCGTCTCGAAAAATATGTTGTTTAATTAACTTTCCTATAGTTTGTCTATGAAGATGGCGATTTGAATTTGCCGTCACCTTTCGTTGAATCGAAAATTTATGACGTTGACGTTGACAACGATGTCTCTTAAACAAAGGAATGATATCTTCAGCAAAAAGGTTAATAATGTCGTATATACCTTCAATTGAATTATTAGTAGATGATAATAATATGCTAGGGTATGATTAATTACATTTGTATCTAAGTTTATTCCCATGCCTTTAGTTATATTCCTAATATATTTTTTCATTTTCTTGATACATAACTGTTCAATAGCATCAATACCGATATATTTTGCCATAGATCTTTGTCTTTTTTTTAATTAAAGGAAAGATTAATAAAATAATATAAGTGTGGTATATATATATTATTATATATATAAATATAAAATATAATATATATATTATATGTATTAATTTAATTAATTAATTCCATGTTTTGTATATTACCTGCCATTATATAAAGTGCGGGCATTTCTTATAGGGTGCCTTACTGTTCTAAACCTGGGCCAGTCAGCGGTGGTGTCTCACATCTTCACCTTCATTGTATTGTGAATCTACAAACAGACGACTCTAAATCATCATGTTGATACTAAAATAGTGAAGGAAAATTTTGTAAAGATTGCAAAATTGCACAAGGAAGTAGGAAAATTAAAGAATTAAATGTGCAGGAATCATGTGACAAGTGCAAAAGCAAACGAGGCGAAGAATACAATGAATTGTGCCAAAGGCTAGATGAAACTCGACAACGATGAATACTTCGAAACAATAGAGGGTCTCGAATTTCGTTATAAAATTCGTGTATTGAACGAAAAAATATGTGATTACTTGAAAGCGGATGATTCACGTACTGAGGGGATGCTCGAAGGTTTTAATGAAGAATAATAATGAAGCTGTTAAGAGGGTAAAGGAGTTATTTAATGAGTTTAAACAAAAGACAATGGAACAAATTAACATTAGTCAGTTCCGGAATGGGATAGGATATGTGTTTCTTGGTATTGATGGTAATGAAGACCTTGTTGAAGCATTTTGAAAAATAATGTACATATACCTGAAAGGGCGCGTGAAAAATTTGAGGAAATTAGAAAAAAAATATATGATCTTTATGAAGAATACGATGACGACTGTTATCAATTTGTTATGAAGGAGACAGCGCAGTAAATAAAAAACGAGCAGTAATCTGCGTTTTCTTTTCCTATTATTAATATTAAGGATATATTTTTTTTTATATATTATTAGTTTTAAAACCTAATTCTTTACCTTTCAAATAATAATAATGGAATAAGTATTCTTATCCGCCGAAAACCATACCAATTTTAAGTTAAAAGGATAACGCATTTAGCTTAAAAATTAACACATTATTAAGTTAACGCTCAAAGATTTTACGTTTAAAACTAAATCGTCATTTTAGTCGCCCGTTAGACCTAAAACGCCATTTCCTTATTAGTTACAACATATATATATATAGTATATATATCATATATATATAATATATATATATATATCATATATTATATATATATAAAAATATATATATATATATATATATATATTAATATATATGTATATATATATATATATATATATATATATATATATATCTTATATATATATATATATATATATATATATATATATATACTATATATATATATATATATATATATATATATATATATAATATATAATATACTAATATAATTATATAAATATATATAATATATATATATGTATATATATATATATATATATATATATATATATATATATATATATATATATATATATATATATATATATATATATAGATGTCGGTTGCAACGTGTTCATAGTGTTTTTACGGGCTTATTTTTCTTATCTATATATAAATCTAAGCATTATTCATCTGTCTCTATCCCCATATAATAAGCCTTTGACTTCTTCACCCCGATCCTATGTTTACCAGAATCCTGGTTCTTTAGTGACTTTCAAGCTTTTAATATTCTCAAATTCTTCCTCTCTCTCTTTTGGAGCCCGGGTTGGAAGAAGGCAGTTTGCAGCCCTTTCCACTCTCTTTCCACTTACCTGGGTATCGATGGAAGGGGTATTCATATTCAATTCACAGAACCATCATTGTGGTTGCTTCTAGTTGAAGACTAATTGGAACTGGCGCACGTTGTGTGAAACCTTTTTAAATAAAGCGGTAAAAAATAAGTGGGTAATGGGTGTGGGGGTGTCACCAATTTCATTTTCATGGGTGATACGTTTGATTAAATTGAGGTTAATGTTTAGCAAGAGAGAAAAATGCAATTTCCTTTGTGCCTTCAATAATACTATGGCACATCGTTTTCAATTATGAAAAGCAATTTAAAGAGAATGTAAAATTGACAGGGACCTTTTCACGCACGCCAGGCTTTAAAGGTTAATACGAGATGGCTCTCTCTCTCTCTCTCTCTCTCTCTCGTCTCTCTCTCTCTCTCTCTCTCTCCGCCACACACACACACACATATATATATATACTATTTATTTATATATATATATATATATATATATATATATATATATATATGTATATATATATATATATATATATATATATATATATATATATATATATATATATAATCTTAATATTCACTTCTCTACACCTGCAATACTTTCGTGCTGTTTGTGAAGAGATGAAAACCTTAAGAAGATTTACTTATTTTTATTATTGCAGTTCATAGAAGCAACATGACGGCACTTCATTTCGAACTGAGGAACAGGAAGCAGGAAAAAGGATTAGATTTCTGTTCTATTTAAATATTTTTCTTGAGCTCCAAAGGCTGAGTAATTACTCTTCAGGTGGTAGTAGTTGCAGTTGCTGTGGTAAGAGCAATATTAAGGTAAGCAAAAGAAAGAACGGACTTGTAGAAGTATTTGATGACAAGGGAAAGAATACGAGGAAAAACGGAGAAAAATAAAGAAAATTATATAAATAGTCGATGACAAGGCTGAAAGAAACATTGGGGGAACAGTGTGAGAGGAAGACACGAGAAAGAAGATGGTTTAGATGTTGGAATATTGAGAATGAGAATAAACTGTGATACTGGAAGTAGCAAGACTGTAGAAGGGGATAAGAATCTAAGGAAAGGGGGAAAGTTTGAAGAGGTCGAGAAAGAGGTGTATTCATGGAAGAAAGAAAACAGAATCACGGAATAATAATATCAGTGAATCAAGAAAGAAAGAGGAAAAGATTGATGAAAGAAGAGGAAGAGAAACTAACAATAATAATGGAAGAAGGGAAAAAAACTCGTGAAAAGAGAAAGTGTTCAGAGGAAAAAGGATGAGGTCTACTCATGGAAGAAAGAAAACAGAATCACAGAGTAATGATATCAGTGAATCAAGAAAAAAAAAACAGGAAAACAGAGATTGATGAAAGAAGAGGAAGAGAACGAACAATAATACTGGAAGAAAAAAAAAAACGCAGGAATGGAGAAAGTGTTTCGAGGAAAAAGATGAGATCTGTTCAAGGCCGGGAAGAAAACAGAAGCACAAATAGCAGTAATATCTGTAAGTCAATATAAAGAAGAGAAAGAAAAAAGCAAAGGAGATGCTAAAGGACTCGCCCACTCCATCAGGCGCCTCGCCTGTCCCCGAGCGAGTCAGAAATCGGTGCGATCTTCGAATATGAAGTTGGGATTATTCGACGATTTATGGATGCTAAAACTCGCTTTTACAGCCTCGCGGCCCTGCTATAAAGGCGAAGGACGGAGGAAGTCCTGGGGAAAAGGAGGAGGAGGAGGAGGAGGAATCGGGTGTGAAAATCCACCTTTTTTCCGCTGAGAGGAACCTGGAGAGAGAGAGAGAGAGAGAGAGAGAGAGAGAAATCGGATGTGAAAATCCAAGTTTTTTCCGCTGAGAGGAACTTGGCGAGAGAGAGAGAGAGAGAGAGAGAGAGAGAGAGAGAGAGAGAGAGAGAGAGAGAGATGAGGGATATGATCCTTGAAACGCGTAGGAGATGTCCTGTGGGAGGGGTTCCTATAAGGTGAAATGCAATAGAGATATCTTATAGTATGCATACCATAAAGGACTCCTATCGAGATAGAGCCACCGAGGGGTATTCCGCAAAGGATATCCCATTTGGTGGCGTATCCTTTGAGAGGTGTCCTGCAAGGTGGCGCTCATGTGATGAGTGGTATTCTGCGAAAGATATCCCATTAGGGATATCCTTTGAGAGGTGTCCTGCAAGAAGTTAATGTGATGAGTATAACCTGTGATGGATATCCTTTGAGGAGTAAAATATCCTGCGAAGAATACTCGCAGAGAAGTTTATCCTGTAAAAGAATATCCATTGGAAAGCGTCTTTGTGAGAGGCATCACAGAAGAGGGATGCATCCTGTGGAAGGTAAAATGTAGAATGATTCCTGTGAGGTGCTGTCATTTTTGTCTAAGCCGTCAGAAGTAAGAGTGATGTTGCATGCGATGATCATTTTGTTTTCCATTGAGGTTCAACGGGGTTGGCCCATCATGCGCTGAGGTTAAAGAATAATCAAAACAGCGAGAGATAAGGATTAGAGACTCGACTGGAAAAGACAATAGAGCCGATTCTGAAAGAAATGGAGGATAAATGCGAGATTCAGAGAAAGTACCTAATGTTCCTAATTTTGACTTGGTCATGCGTTGGGGAATTTTATTATTATTATTATTATTATTATTATTATTATTATTATTATTATTATTAGTAGTAGTAGTAGTAGTAGTAGTAGTAGTAGTAGTAGTAGTAGTAATTTAACCATGGCTCTAATTCCCTTGTCTACAATCTCACATGGCTGTACAGGAAGCTTTGTTCTCTTAATGAGTGGTCAGACCTAGAGCAGAAACTATGTGCCTGGCAACTAAGTCCAATAGAGACGAAAGGGATCTTGTGAAGGGCATAAAGCAGTTAACATTATAGTCAGGAATCGAAGAGATACTGTTAAAACGCCAAAAACCCTTGGCGCTGTCTACAGTGCCCCACGCTTGGCACAATGTCAGCATTACGCTCATCCCCTCTCTCGCTCTCTCGAAGTGGTCGAGACGTCAAGGAAAGCCTCTTCGACTTCGAAAGGGTTGATGCTATGTTTAGGGATGAGATCATCTCAGATGCTGCTGCAAGCGACGTTGGCTGTATGTTATTCTGGATGCTGCTGAATTTGCACTTGACATCTGCAGTTGCTTGAGAGAGAGAGAGAGAGGTTTATTTAGTCAAATCACTTAGTTCAGTATATCTTGATTTGGAATGTTTGATCTTCTGTTTGTGGAGAGAGAGAGAGAGAGAGAGAGAGAGAGAATGTACATCTAGTCAAATCACTTAGTTCGTATATCTTGACTTGGAATGCCCGATCTTCTGTTTGTGGAGAGAGAGAGAGAGAGAGAGAGATGAGAGGAGAGAGAGAGAGAGAGAGATGTATATCTAGTCAAATCACTTACTTCAGTATATCCTGATATGAAATGTTTGATCTTCCTTTTGTGGAGAGAGAGAGAGAGAGAGAGAGAGAGAGAGAGAGAGAGAGAGAGAGAGAGAGAGAGAGTTGAGCAGTAACTTTTTAAAATGCTTTTGCAATGCTTTCTTCGGGTCTTACTTGAAGTCACGTTCGGTCTTTTGGAAAACTCTTGTTGCGTTGCATTAAATTGTAAACTTGTATTTTATGTGAATTTAGGGTCTTTGGTCTTTGTTTGAAGATGGATTTCATGACTAAGATACATAGGTAAAGAAACTAGTGTTCTATTATACATAGGTAAATTAAGTAGCGATATGTTCATAGGTAAAAATAATTACAGTGATATGTACATAGGTAAACAAATTTACAGTGTTTTACATAGGTAAAACTTTCAGTGATATACGGTTATATAGGTAATATTGGTATACACATAGGTAAAAAAAATTTACTGTGATTTATATAGGTAAAAATTTAAGTGATATACGATTATATAAATAAAAAACTTACTATGATGATTGATATATGGCTTTGCCCCGACAGGGTTCGAACCATTGCTGCCTGGTTTAAAAACAACGACAGACCACCGAGCTATCAATAGTATATGAACTGATATTGACTTTTTTTTTCCAATTTCAAGATTGCACATAGAATTGTTTCCAATATTCAGTTGCAGTAGGACTGAAAAGATATCTTTAATATTAAACAACTGCTATTTCTATTATTAATTCATATTTTTCTTTATCTTAAACAACTGTCGTTTCTGTTATAATTTATATTTTTCGTTATCTTTCAGGTTAATGTCGCCTAAAGCTGTCGCCACAACTGTTTGTTAAGCTGTCAGTACGTCTATTGGTAGAGGTAAAGATATCTAGAGTATTTTTTATATTGACTTTATAAAAAATGCATGTGGTTATGTTATTTATACTGCTTTATTCATACTTGTATTACGGCTTTTACATATGCTATATATATTATATAATATATATATATATATATATATAAATAGTATATATATAATATATATATATATATATATATATGTATATTAAGACAAAGATATATGCCATGAAGGAAAATAACCGACGGAGAATCCGCAAGACCTTACAACGTTTAAACGTCCTTTACTAAGCAGAAACTGACATACATGAGGAAAAAGACAATACAAGAAGATTTGTATAACTGACAGATAGGGATTATAAAGAGATTAGTACCTAGAATCCGACACACCTGGAAGATGAGTAATCTTCCCAAACAAGCATAAACAATGGTTGCAATTGAAAGTTTAAGACAATCATCTCAGATACAAGGACAAGACAATTAAAGGATTATAGGTGACAGCTATTCAGAACTTTGGTAAACAAAACCATATTCACAATACATATTCACAATACATGTTAGACATACATTACAACGAAGATAACTCTAAGGCAACTAATTTTTATTTAAGTCTGTAATTATATCTTTGAGGTCATTCTTAAACGTGTTACAAATACAAGGGGGTCTGAAATGAAAAAGGCCACGACTAACATTGAAATTACAATGAAAAGTAAGTTGTATTAAAGCAGATTCTAAAAGATTTCGTGATAAGACATCTCTTGACCTTGCAATTACTGAACTACCAACCCAATTTATTCGGTGGTTGTTTTCACTTAAAGAAATGAATGAATATTGCATTAGATGTATGCCCAGTTTTTAAAGAATATTTATGCTGGCTTAGCCTTACTTCTAGGCCCTCGCTAGACTGTCCGAGATGAAATGAAGGACAATCCATACATGGAATTTTATATATTATGTTGTTGCTTTATCTGGGGCCATTTTTTATTAACATTCCTTTTACTGTGTTATTATAGGAAAAAACAAGGTTGACATTAAAAGCTTTTAACAATGATTTAATGGTTTCAAATTCGTTAAAATAAGGCAAACTGAGAATGTTCTTAGAATTTTCTTTCTGCGTGCTACCTACACTATAAAACTTTTTGTGGGCTTTATTATAACAAATATCTAATATATGTAAAGGATATCATAAATCTTCCCTATTTTTCTTATGTATTCAATTTCTTGATCCAAATATTGTGGACTGACAATGCGCAATGCTCGTAAAAACATAGAAGAAAAAATTGATATTTTTATGTCAAGATGGTGGCCTGAGAAGAAATGAACATAAGTTAAGTTGTTGGTCTATCTCCTATAAATACTGAGTTTACATTGAAATGGTTCTCTATATATCAAACATCTAAGAAAGGGAGGCAATTGTCTTTATCTAATTCTAGAGTAAACTTAATCGACCAACAACTTAACTTATGTTCATTTCTTCTCAGGCCACCATCTTAACATAAAAACATCCATTTTTTCTTTTATGTTTTTACGAGCATTGCGCATTGTTAGTCCACAATATTTGGATCAAGAAATTGAAAACATAAGAAAAATTGGGAAAGATTTATGCTATCCTTCACATATATTAGATATTTGTTATAATAAAGCCCATAAAAAGTTTTATAGTGTAAGTAACACGCAGAAAGAAAATTCTAAGAACATTCTCAGTTTGCCTTATTTTAACGGATTTGAAACCATTAAATCATTGTTAAAAGCTCTTAATGTCAACCTTGTTTTTTTCCTATAATAACACACTAAAAGGAATGTTAATAAAAAATAGCCCCAGAGAAAGCAACAACATAATATATAAAATTCCATGTATGGATTGTCCCTCATTTTATCTCGGACAGTCTGGCAAGGCCCTAGAAGTAAGGCTAAGCCAGCATAAATATTCTGTAAAAACTGGGCAAACATCTAATGCAATATTCATTAATTTAAGTGACAAAATCTTTTAGAATCTGCTTTTAATACAACTTACTTTTCATTGTAATTTCAATGTTAGTTGTGGCCTTTTTCATTTAGACCCGCTTGTATTTGTAAACATGTTTAAGAATGACCTCAAAGATTATAAATACAGACTTAAATAAAAATTAGTTGCCTTAGAGTTATCTTCGTTGTAATGTATGTCTAACATGTACTGTAAATATGTATTGTGAATATGGTTTTGTTTACCAAAGTTCTGAATAGCTGTCACCTATAATTCTTTAATTGTCTTTTCTTGTATCTGAGATGATTGTCTTAAACTTTTAATCGCACCCATTGATTATGCTTGTTTGGGAAGATTACTCATCTTCCAGGTGCGTCGGATTCTAGGTACTAATCTCTTTATAATCCCTATCTGTCAGTTATACGAATCTTCTTGTATTGTTTTTTTCCTCTTGTATGTCAGTTTCTGCTTAGTAAAGGACGTTTAAACGTTCGAAAGGTCTCGTCGATACTCCATCGTTTATTTTCCTTCGTGGCATATATCTTTATTTTATGGATTTACTACATTCCTAACTTTCATGATTCAGTTATACATATATATATATATATATATATATATATATATATATATATATATATATATATATATATATATATATATATATAGTGCGTATTTATTTACGAAACGAGGCACCTGGTTGTTCTTTTGATCTGCATAGCAGACATCAGTTGGTATAATACCCCTTCATTCTTAGCTCAGTCTCATTGACTGTGATGATATTCTTTAAGTTTCGTTCATTGCTTCTTTTGGTGTAGAGGTTAAGTCGTTGAAACACATAGTACAAAATAAATAAGAATATATTTCTTCTATCTACATCGTTGGATAGAATTTATTTGGAGAGCAAACACTGCTTAATTGTTACAGACAGATGAACTAACATACGTATATATATACATATATATATATATATATATATATATATATATATATATATATATATATAGTGCCCTCGTATTTTATTTACAAACGAGGCACCGGGTTGTTCTTTTGATCTGCATAGCAGACATCAGTTGGTATAATACCCTTCATTCTTAGCTCAGTCTCATTGACTGTGATGATATTCTTTAAGTTTCGTTCAATTGCTTCTTTCTGGTGTAGAGGTTAAGTCGTTGAAACACATAGTACAAAATATAAGATATATTCTTCTATCTTACATCGTTGGATAGAATTATTGGAGAGCAAACACTGCTTAATGTACAGACAGATGAACTAACATACGTTACTGGGTCAGTCACGTAGGCACGTCTTCTCATAGGAGTCAACATAATTCTCCCAGAGAAGGCATTGTTGATATTATTGTCAGCATAAATATTGCTGACCCCAGGTGTCCACACACCGGGGTGGAAGGTCAATCTTTCCTGCCTAACCTTCTTGGCCTCTGGCCTAGTTTCTTGTAACGTGCATTACTCTACAGAATGTATACATACTTTCTTTATTTAATGTAATCCTTACATAATGCTTGGTCAGCTACAAAACCAAACACAAAATAATAGCGAGGCCGGAAAGATTGTTTTACATATGATATGTAATAGTGTGATTTTAGATATAAATACACAAGATATAGTAAACATATACCTACCAATATAGTGATTAAAGAATGATATTTAACTGGTTATATGTAAAAATCACATTGAAAATACTTATAACCCCCCAAAAATTACATGGAGTATGCAAATACAGATCCACATATAAGATATATGCATATGATATAATACTAAATGCTAAGGATCACATGTGATATATAATGATACAGTTACATAATGCAAGTCATGAATTTACACATTCAACAGAAGATACTAACGTAATTCTGATGGTTACATGACACAAAGATTATATGTAAAAAAATCATATATTAATGAAAATTAATGGTACCAAAATGTGATAAGATACAAGGTAACAGACTGAGTATAGGTGCTACCTGATAAATGAATACATGTATATATTGATTCAAATTACTGATACAAATAATTGTGATTAAAATATGTGCACTTTATATAGATTCCTAGTGCGTACACACACAGATATATTGATTCATTGTTTAACTTCCATATGCTACAAATAAGCATGCTGATAGATATATAGAGAGATATTGATACTGATACGGATTCTGATACTTTAACTGATACTTTTACATATGGAATGTTCTGTCAAGGAGGTTTCTACTACACAGTTAGCGAGTGTCTTAACAACTTTTCGCGCATTTCACAGTTCCAAACAACTTCCTTGAGTCAAGAGAAATGGCCAGTTTCATATTGCTCTGAAATCAAATGCCTTAAGGACAAAGGGGAGATTGCCTGGGTGGGTTCCGACGTTCTGTTGATTAGCCACTCTTGTTCCCTTCATCCTACGCCAAGCGAATACATTCACGATGACCAGAATCACCACCGTCACCAAAATCACAGCTAACAAAATGTAGAAACAAAGATCCTCATCGACGACGTAGGCTACCTTCTGGTTGAAAGGCAAAGGGAGTGCTGGGATATGGTTATTACCCCAAGAATAATTTGCAAAATATGCCCTCTCCCTTATGATGGTGCTGATTCCACGAACGGTGTAGTTGGTCGTTGCAGCTGATCCATCTGGGCAGGTGACTTTAAATTCTTCAAAAGCGAACCACAGCCAGGTCCCGTTATTCAGCCTGTAAGCGAACTTATATTTGTCAAAAGGGTAAAGTCGATCCAGACATCGTTCGTTTGTATGGGAATGAGAACCATTAAGGACTAGGTCTAACTCGCATGAACTCTCGGATATATTGTGGAATTCAAAGGAGTCAGCAGTGCAAACCCTATTATTCATGGCATTGTAACATTGAGCCAACAGGTCCAGGTCTCTGACGACCGTAAAAGTTTCCTTATAAGGGGAAATTAATATGTAGCCAGACAAATTCGATATTACTGGTAATGAGTTAATTGACATATAAGTAGGAAATGGAGCTATTTTGTAAGATTTCCATGCATCAGAAGAATCGAAAGGGATATTAGTCATAATTCTGTAGTTTTCGACGCTTACTGAGATTAAACTATAATAAAATTCAATTCTATGTGCTTCTCACAAAGGAGCATAACTCAGTTTCTCACACGCATTCTCTAAAGTTAATGTTAAGTCTTTGATTGGCAACAGATGAGGTGAAAGAACTCCCTTTGTAGCTAGTGTGATCACTTCCACATAATCTTTGGATTTTTCTATAAAATGTGAAATTTTCATATGGATATGATCTACCTTCGAACTGTAATATGCTAAAGTTGCAAGCAAGTATTGCACATCCTTGATCTGATTTATATTACTGGAATGTTCGTTCACCAATGTCATAAGCTGATCTATTGACTCCATTTGCATGTGAAGTTCAGAGAAAATTGATTCATTTCGATGTCGTAAAAATTCAATTCTCTTACTCTGATCGTTGATTTTAAGATGATTGGAAATTCCTAGACCCAAGTTTGCTACTGATCCATATATATTTAAAGCTGCGAAGATAATGGGTTACACCTTTCTACGTTGTTGTGTCTGATGGTCCACATAAGGAGATTGCGTGCAAAGCACTCTGCTTCAGCCTGTTGTTTTGCAAATCATAGGACAACAACTCAGGCATACCCAAAGTCTGAGCCAACGGATTTTCTGGGTTAAAGGGAAAATGACGCCTGTGCAGTTGATTCAGTGAATCAGCAAATTGCGATAAGTCGCTTTTAAGATTAATGACATTATTTTCTGGCAAGAAAATCGCTTGCAAATCAACTTCAAGAATTACGCTGCTTGCTGTAATGAATACTTCCTCAGTTCTTTCAATTATTGAGCCATGTGTTAATTGGATATTACTTGTTTTGGAACTCGTCCCACACGAGAAAAATGTCTGAACAAACAGTACCAATCCGTACAATATAAGATTCATGTTGGAAACCTGCAAATAGTAAATTATATGTAATTTACTATAATTTCATACAAGTTTTATATATACTGGTTTATGATTCAAGTTTCATATATAGGTATAAATATATTTTCTCCTTTGTCCCTTTCTTCACCTTTTTCCATTACCTTCGAACATGAGCCAACGAGACAACATGTATGTCAGTAGGCTGTGCTATGTTTTGAACTTTTAGCCTGTTTGCCGTTAATATATATCTATGATACAAAACGCTTCTTCAAGTTTAGGCATTAGTTTATAGTTCAAACCCTTGCACACGTATATTTCTATATAGTTCGATCACCTACTGCATATGGCTTTGTTTGTTTGGCGGTTTTAGCATGATTTTTTTTTCATTATAATTTGGGCTTCTAAATTTGTACGAAGTATATTATATCAGCTAACACTTGCATCCATAAGATCCCTTAAGGAATTTGATAAATTAGTGGTAGGGATAAGGATATGGAAAGGCGTTCTAGCGGGAGTGCCAAAAAGTGCTTCATGTGGCGACATTTTTATAGATATATGATATGAATGGCTAATAGTACTTAAAACCGCAGGGATGGCAATATCCCTAGGATCCATTCTGCCAAGTGTAACTCGTAGAACATTTAACACTTTCCTATTTACCCTTTCCACCAAACCGTTTGACTCTGGGTGATAAATCATGGTATTGATTTTCTTTATGCAAAGGAATTCGCAAAACGAATTAAGGAAATGATTATTAAATTCTCCACCAGAGTCAGAGATTATCATGTGTGGAATTCCGTGTTTACAGATGTAGCACTCGTAGAATATCCTAGTGCATTGAATTGCAGTTTTTGTTTTAGTGCTATTATTTCTGTGTAACAAGTCAAGGCATCAAATAACACCAAGAGGTGTTTATTTCCTCTATCCAACTCTTAAAACCCTGTTAATAAATCTAAGTGAACTCTTTCAAAGGGATGATTTTGGCAATGGGGTAGGGGTAATCCCAAGGCTGACAGGTGTCTTAGTATGCCCTTTGTTTTCATGACATATGTGACAACTAGCTATGTGTTTTTTTTATATCTGTAAGCATTGTAGACCAGTAAAATAGTGATTTGGCCTTCTGAGACATGATAGAGAACCCAGGATGACCATGTAAGGGATTGGAATGCACAGAGTTTAGAACGATTGGCATATGAGAGATTGGTACTACTACTTGGTCGTTAGGCACCTTTGGTGTGCTTTGGGTTTTCCTCGTCACGGACCTACACAGAATAATATCTTTGATTATATAATTCTGCTGCGCATAATTTAAATATTCTTTTTCTTTAGGATTTCCTTTCAAAGCATCTATTATTTTACTTAACTGCTGATCTTTCCTTTGTTCGGTCTGTACCAGTTCAGCGCTCCAACCCGGGTCTTCAAGGTGCGCTATCGTTTGGATTAGTGAATTTTCTTGTTTTAACAATGGGCACGGATGTTGCTATATCTTCTAGTTCAGCTAATGGTTCCATACAGGATGACGCGGGGTTGCAGGATAATGCGTCAGCGATGATATTTGCTTTTCCAGGTAGGTATCCTATCTTGGCTCCAAAGTCCTGAATGATCATATGCCACTGAGTTCTTTTGGGACTGTGATTAAAGCCTTTGAAGAAGTCGGTGAGGGGCTTATGGTCAGTAAGGACCTTAACAGGCTAGCTGTAGATTATGAACTTAAAATGTACTAGTGAGTTAATGATACCTAACCCTTCCTTGTCTATTACTGGATATTTGCTTTCAGAGGGCTTCAGTTTACGTGAATAAAAAGCTATAGGGAAGAACTGTTCATCATATTGCTGAAGTAGTACCCTTCCTACCCCCTGGTCTGAGGTGTCAGTTGCGATAAAGAATTCCTTGCTGAAATCAGGGAACTTTAAGATAGGTGAACTGCACAATTTCTCTTTCAAGGTATCGAACACCTGTTGATACGTTTCAGATCAGATAAAATCTACGCCCTTCTTCATAAGATCCATTAAAGGAGCTGCTATGATTGAATAGTTGCGTACAAACCTTCTGTTGTACCCACTACCCCCCAAAAAAAATTGTTGAATCCCCTTTACGTTAGTAGGTACCGGAAAGTTGCAGATAGCCCACACCTTATTGTGGGCTACCTTAAGACCTTGACTAGACACCGTAAAACCTAAATAGAGAGTCTGTTTTACTTCACATGTTTTAAAAAACCACACTTTGATATTTTTACTCTTAGATTGTGTTGTCTTAGTCTCTGTAGCACTAGCTCTAGTTTATGCAAATGTTCTTCTAAGGTATTAGAAAAGATTACAAGATCGTCCATATAGGCATGAAGGGTATCACCCAATAAATCGCCAAACACTATATTAATCATTCTGGTGAATGTAATTGGGGCGCAACGTAAACCGAAAGGCATACGTAAAAATTCATAGTGTCCCCTGGTGAAAGCCTTTAAGTATGTCCAAGCTGGTGAAATGTTTTTTCTGCTCCTTATGTTGCCGGCGCTGCCACATCAAATATTCCAACTAAACGTTTTATGGTATGTGAAGGCAGCATAATTTATACAACACAAATGTAATTGGTTGCCGATAAATTTTGGTGAATTATTAAAAGCCCTCATAACTTTTCTAGCATATAACAACAATAAAACAAAAAGTTTATTCTTCAACGTGGCATCAAAAATTTCAGCGCTGCCAGTTCATCTCTCAGATGTTAAGCTGACCTCAGGGCATAAAGATGTCAAACAGCCCATGCCTCCACAAGGAAAGCTGTCAAAACACCCACTGACTCATTAGGGAGTCTGTCGCCTTACAAACAACATGGAAGGAAGTCCTCGTTCTCGCATTAATCTTCATCCACAGGCTCGAGAAATCGTTCATAGGGTTGTTAAGTACTTTTCTAAAGAAAAGGCGAACCTTGGACCCATGGTGGATGTCAGAAAAACACTGCAACGCGCCGCAGAAGCAACAATAATACCGGAGAGAACAATCAGCAGGATTTCAATGAAATCATCAATTCTTTTCTTTCATTCGTAATGTAAGTATTCATTAGTTCTTTTCATTCATTCTAAATGTGAATATTTATTCAATTCCCAAAATTAATTAATTATGTAAATGAATTGTTATGTTAAAGTTTTATATAAATAACATGAGCAGTATTATAACTATAATATTATATAGTTCTGGCATTCTTGTGTATTATTATCAATATCACATTCATGACCCAAATAATCATATTATTTGTTATGACAAACCCTTATGAAGACTATAATACACAAATAGATATTTTCTATCGGGTATGGCATTCATGCAAAGGTATCTTGTACGTTAACAATAAAAACTGATACAAAAGCAAAGAAAAAAAAAACAATGAAAAATTCCGAGTAAATAGCAAAGCTGGAACTAAGCCTGTAAAGAAAAGAAGATATAAAAATAGAAAAATGTTATGAATACTCTTACTGGAAAGAAACTGAGGACCATAGTATGAATAGGCAATAAATTAAATGGTTGCCGATAACCTTATTTATGTAACCAATGTACATTTATGCTGCACTCTCTTATCTCTCTGCATACACAATCCTTTTCAAACGTCAGCAGTGATCTTTCTCTCTCTCTCTCTCTCTCTCTCTCTCTCTCTCTCTCTCTCTCTCTCTCTATATATATATATATATATATATATATATATATATATATATATATATATATACAAGCTACAATGTCCTTTAATATCTAATTCGCTCTACCTCGGAATTAATATATTTTCATATATGCTTAACCGAAGGGGAATTTTTTTCTCGATATACACTTGCCTGGACCAGGGCGCGAACCCATGGAAGGAATCCTTTCAAAATCCAGGAACGTCAGTGAAGCTTTTACCTCTCGCGGTGGTGTAGTAGGTAAAGCTTCACTGACGTTCCCAGATTTGAAAGGATCCATGGGTTCGCGCCCTGGTCCAGGCAAGTCTATTATCAAGAAAAAAATCCCCTTCGTAAGCATATATGAAATATATTAATTCCGAGGAGAGCGAATTAGATATTAAAGGACATTGTAGCTCGATATATGTATATGAATCACGGAAATGTGATATGACTTATACATATATATATGTATATATATATATATATATATATATATATATATATCTATATATATATATATATATATATATATATATATATATATATATATATACATTCCAGGTTGAAGATGGTAAAGGCATGTCTTTCACAAGTATCGTTTATTAACCGACGTTTCACATCACATGATGCATCCTCAAGGCTGGAAAAATTATATATTAAGAATACTAAAATCATCACTCACTCATAAAAAATCTAAAAAAGCACAACATTTTGATTATGGCATTTACAATACAAATTAAAACGAGAAGGGAACTTGAAGAGGACACCTACAGGTAAGATTAAAAAGTGACTAAAAAGGCAGAGAAAAATTAACATAAGAAGATGACTAAACAGAACGTGGAGAGTAAACAAACAGGCAGTTATGCTAAAAACAGTTGCGTGGAACAGGCAGTTATGCTAAAAACAGTTGTGTGGACGACGATTGGGTGTTTAATGTTGGTACATTGGTGGGTCTTAATAAGAAGGGACTCCAGATTTCTTCAATATTGCCAGTTAACTAATATTGTTCCTAAGTTCGTGAAATTTAAAATCTACAAATCTTCACTGTATGGGGGGGGCGCTCAGAATTTTACCATGAAACGATTGCAAAATTATTAGACATTGATAAAATTCAAAGTATAAAGATTTTAAAGAAATTCCAGAAGTTAACTACCGAATACAAATCCATCATACAAGGTTCATTAACGTTAATTGATCATTTTATTTTTAGCAAACTGTTTCATAATTCCTTGTTTATTTTTACACAGAACGTGGAGACTAGACACAATAGGAAATTACAAGGTTTTAGGCATATCCATTCCTGTTTTTAACAATAATATAAATTCTGTTTTTAATTTGTCCAAGCGGGTTTTGTCGAAAAGGAAGAGTTTCTTCTTTCTTTAGGATTGGACTTCTGCCTCCCAAGTTATAAACCCAACTTCCAACAGTTTTTCTTACCATTAGAAATTCTGTTCCAGAAAATATCGAAATTGCCTCTTTGTCATAACGCCGAGTACTTGAGGTCTCAGCTATCAGCCTTAGCTCATCAAGCGTATAAACAACCTTAAAACCAGATGGGCTCATCTTCAGAAAGGAGGATTTACGTATTTTGAAGGAATTGGCCAAAGCGAAAGTATAATTATAATGCGACCTGACAAAGGTAAGGGAACTGTAGTTTTGGATAAGCAGGATTATATTCATAAAATGCACTCAATTTCTCATGGACACATCAAGATTCCAGAGATTGGGTACGCCCAATTTACAAAACATCACCAAAATAGAAGACAGAATTAATAGGTTCCTCAGAGTGCTGAAGCGTGACAACATCATAGAGGAAAACACCTTCCAAAACCTTTTCGGTTACAGGCTCTACATACGGGATCATGTACGGCCTTCCTAAGATTCATAAAGAGGGAATACCACTCAGACCTATACTGTCTTCATTAAACACGCCCAAATTATAAACTTGACTAAGTATCTCGTTCCATTGTTGGAACGCTCACCAATAATGCTTATAACGTGAAAAGCGCTGCTGATTTCAAGGAGGATATCCTAATACAGGACTCCGAACTTTTATGGTCAGTTTCGACGTAGAGTCCCTGTTCACTAATGTTCCTGTTGAGGAGACGACGAGATCATACTAAACAAACTTTTTTCATTACCTGATTCCCTTTTTAACGGTTTTTTAATAGACACTTATTTAAGCAAATTTTATAATTGGCCGTGCGGGACACAGTCTTTATTTTTAATGATTCTTGTTTTCAGACAGGTGGAAGGGATGGCAATGGGAAGCCCTTTAGGCCCTACCTTCGCCAATATTTCATGAACTCCCCGGAGAGACAGTATTTGACAATTGCCCCCTTAGTTTTCACCCATTATTTTATAAGAGGTATGTAGACGACACCTTTGCCTTGTTTAAACACGATTTTAACGCCGACTCCTTTTTAGAATTCATTAAACGCTCAAACACCCCAATATAAAGTTTACAGTAGAGAAAGAAACTCACAACTCTCTATCATTTCTTGATGTACGTGTCACTAGGGAAGATGCTGGGTTTCAACCAGTATTCATAGGAAAAAAAACTACTTTTACAGGGTTGGGCACCAATTTTTATAGCTCATGCAAATTTAAATTTTCAAGTTGAATTCTCTCTCTACCCTCCTCCACAGGGCATACTCTTTGACTTCCAACTGGTCAGCTTTTCATAAAGAAGTTGAGTTTTTGGCAAATTTCTTCCGCAATAATTGTTTTCCATCCCACTATTTCCATAGAGTCCTTAATAAGCTCCTAACCACTAAAATGAAACGCCGCTGTTTCCATATATTACCGCTCCAAAATTATGTATTTATGCTAAGTTCCCTTTCCTTTAAAAAGAAAATTCATGGATTTAATTCATAATGAACTGCCAGCAGTTAATTTGAAGTTGATCCCACGAAATCCTCTAAGTATACGTTCTTTTTTCAGAGTGAAGGACAGACTGAGCCCTTCCTTGACATCCAACATTGTTTACAAATATACCTGTCCCAGATGTAGTCTGGGAACCTACGTTGGATGTACGAGGAGGCTTCTCAAGGTCCGTTTCTGTTCCCATCAATGTTGTCAGCTTTAGGACAGGATGCAGATTGTCCAATCCCGAATTATCTAATATTCGGAATCACACTCAGATTTGTGGTGCCCGCTTGGACATCAATGATTTTAAGATTATTGGATCAGCAAGTAGAGACGACGAGTTGATGGTGCTGGAGTCCCTTCTTATTAAGACCAATGTACCAACATTAAACACCCAATCGTCGTCCACACAACTGTTTTTAGCATAACTGCCTGTTCCACGCAACTGTTTTTAGCATAACTGCCTGTTTGTTTACTCTCCACGTTCTGTTTAGTCATCTTCTTATGTTAATTTTCTCTGCCTTTTTAGTCACTTTTTAACTCTTACCTTGGTAGGTGTTCCTTTCAAGTTCTCGTTTTAATTTGTATTAGTAACTGTCAAATATCTGTTGTGCTTTTTAGATTTTTATGAGTGAGTGATGATTTAGTATTCTTAATATATAATTTCCAGCCTTGAGGATGCATCATGTGATGTGAAACGTCGGTTAATAAACGATACTTGTGAAAGACATGCCTTTACCATCTTCAACCCGGATGTTGGTCGGGTCTGCTACCCCTATGATTCTTCATATATATAACATATATAATATATATATATATTAATATATATATATATATTAGTATATAATATCTCTATTACTAGATAATCTATATAAGATAATCTATATTTCTATTATATATATGTAATCTATATAATATCTCAGATATCTATCTAGATATCTAATAATCTATATATATATCTATATAGATATATATATAGATAATAATATAGATATCTTATAGATATCTATATATCTAGATATATATATTCTTATATTATATCTATCTATAATCTATTATGATATATTATATTATATATCTTATATATATATCTATATATATATCTATATAATAATCGATATAATCTATTCTATATATTATATTATATATATATGATAGATATATCTATTATATCTATATTATATATATATATGTATAAGAATATAATATTATTATATATATTATAGATATATAAAGATCTATATAATTCTTATAGATTAATATATAATTATCTAGTATTATGTATATAGTATATATAGATATATATATTGTATTATAATATATAATATATATTATATATATATATAATATATATATATTACATATATAAATATAGATATATTATATATAATATATATATCTATATATATAATATAGGGGTGATGTATATACATATATATATAGATATAGATTATATATATCTAGTATATATATATATATATATATATAATTCTATATATATATTATAATCTATATAGATTCTATATATTATATATTATTATATATAATATTAATATATATATATAGATTATATATTATACATATATTATATTATTATATAATATTCTAATATAATTAGTTTATTATATATAAATGGTATATTATGTCTATTATATAAAATTATATATATATTATTATATATATATATAGATATATATATAATCTATATATATTATATTAATTATAATATATATATCTTATATATATTCTATATATAGTATAGGTTTATTAATATATATATATCTATATGGTATAATATAATAATCTAATATATAAAATATATATATATATCTATTATCTGTATATATGTATTATATATATATATATAATCTATATATATATATATATAATATGTAATATATAATATCTGTATTATATCTGTATATATAATATATATATTAATAACTATCTATATATATAGATATATATATATGTATGATAATATATTATAATATTAAATATATATAATATATCTATACTATCTGTATATATATGTATTATTATATAATCTACATATCTATTTAGTTATATATTATATATAATATACAGATATAATATGTATATATATATCTGTATTATTTCTATATATATATATACAGATATTATATATATAATATATATAATATATATATCTATACTATATATATATATATCATATATATTAGATCATATATATATATATACATATATATATATATCTATATATATATATATATACATATATATATATATATATATATATATAGATATATATATACTATATATATATATACAGATATATATATATATATATATATATATATATATATATATATATATATATATATATATATATATATATATATTATATATATATATATATATATATATATATATATATATATATATATAATATAAGTAAATTAAAAGTGCGG
>NC_087219.1:35999350-36009350 GCF_015104395.2 Macrobrachium nipponense
CTTGGGTACGCCCATGTGCCCGGTGTTATGCCCCGTGATACTTTCCTGGCGTTGGACAGATATTTCAACGCCTCAACCGAAGGGCCATACCCCGGAATAACTCTGATCGCCTCATTTTAGTGCGCCCAGTGTTGGATTTATATCCGTGAAACGCTGTGTAACTCTCGTGATTCCTGGAAAGAACCTTTCATTGGATGAGGGGATGATGCCTTTACAAAGGACGTCTAAGCATCAAAGTGTATAACCCCCCCAAGAAGCGAAGAAATATGGCATGAAATTTTTTTTTATTATTACCGAGGCCAACACTGGCTACGTCGTGGACTTTTCGGTGTATTCCGGGGTCTTCTCCACGTTGCGTGACACTGTTTTCGGGCTTGTGGATCGTTTCCGTAACCAGGGATACCACCTGTTTCTGGATAATTATAATAACTCGGTATCCCTGGCCCAGGAACTGTATGAAGCAGGTATTCACGTCAGTGGTACCCTTCGGTTGGTTCTTGGGGCCCCGAATTCCCTCAAGCGGTTCGCTAGCCATCCGCAACATCTGGCAAGAGGAGAGACACAGTGGCGGCGGAAGGGAGCTGTCGTTTGTCATCTGTTGGAAGGGTGTCCGACTCGTCCCCATGATTTCGATTAGCCATGAACCTGTCCAAGAGGAGATCGTGCAGCGGAAGAAGACACGTCGACAGGGCCGAGTTGTGTATGAGGAGTTTCGTTTAGACCGCCCTACCGTCATTGGGCACAACAACAGGCCCATGGGAGGAGTTGATCTCTTTGATCAGCTCATCCAATATTATCCCTTTGCCAGGAGAACCAGGAGGTGGACACAAAAGCTCCCCAAATACATCCTTCAGTTGGCCCTCCAAAATGCCTACATACTGTACTGTGGGTACCGCGGTAACAATCTTCCGAGGTTGTCCCACATACGTTCCTAGAGGTAGCCGGGAATGCCCTCATCAACTTAATCGCGATGAGGGTCCTTCCATCACTGCCCCCTGCCCCAAGCTGTAGATCTCCCCGTACAGGAAAGGGCAGACCTAATGGGGTGCCTACTTCGGTCATAGAGGTGCCAACGCCCCTGCTGCCGCCGCCACTGCTGCCGACGCCCCTGCTGCCGACGCCCCTGCTGCTGACGCCCCTGCTGCCGACACCCCTGCTGCCGATGCCCCCCTGCTTGCCGATGGCCCTGCTTGCTGACGCCCGCCTGCTGCCGCCGCCCTGCTGCCGACGCCCCTGCTGCTGACGCCCCTGCTGCCGCCGCCCCTGCTGCTGCCGCCCCGCCCGCAGCACCCCTTCTCGTCGGGTAGTGGACCCTCCGTGTCGGCTGATGCCAGGAGATCACACTCTGGATCTCCTTGAAAGGCGCAGGCAGAAACGGTGCCGGGTGTGCCATATGAATGGCAGAAGGAGAGACACGCGGTTCTTCTGTCGCACCTGCAAGATAGCTCTATGCAGGTTCGGGGAGTGTGACCGCAAATACCATAGTGCGGTCTTCTATTGGAGTGCGGCTAAGCGACAGTCAGGGAGGGCTCACGGGACCGCGCCCTATCCCAGCAGCCGTAAGGGCGCGCGTCTCCCTCCTCCACCTGTTAACTCGTCATGTCGAGAGGAAAAAAAAAAATGCAAAGACTCTTCAATGAGAGAGAGAAAACAAGAAAATAGAACGAAGAGTCAGGATAGGAGGTTAGTATTCTGCATTTGTTTTATATTTATTTTTTCATTTATTATTTCAAGTTGTTATATCTCCATATCTATGCATGAATACGATATTTCATTGTATGCAAAAAGAAAAGTGTCACCTGCATTCCTTTTATTTATGTATTCGTACAGAATCGGAAAATGTAATAAATACCAAAGACGTACATTATATATATATATATATATATATATATATATATATATATATATTATATATATATATATATATATATATATATATATATATATATATATATATATATATATATATATATATATATATATATATATATATATATATATATATATATATATATATATATATATATATATATATATATATATATATATATATATATATATATATATATATATATATATACATATATATATATATATATATATATATATAGTATATATATATATATATATATATATATATATATATATATATATATATATACAATATATATATATATATATTATATATTTCTTTATTTTTTTTATGTTGGTATTTTTGGGTAAGCAAAATGCATACAGTCTAGTAATCTTCAGTCATTTATCTTCATTTTGAAACAAATCCGAAGTCTCTAGAACAATATTGTGATTTATGGTGAATTTTTGAAAAAAATATTTTTCTTCCCTCCGCGCACCGCTTCGCGGGCCGAAAAACTCCGAAATGTGTACATCGATTTATCCTAATATTTGCTCCTTTCCATATTAGCCGTTTTATATAGAGTTTCATATATCAAAATGTGCGCAAATTCATGGAAAATACAATAAAAAATAATTGAATGTTGTAGCTTTTCTCATTTCAGAAATATGGGCATATAAATCACGATGATTGGGAAAAAAACTACGTATGGTCAAATTTGACGCAACCGAAATGGTCAAAAACCGTAATTGTAAGCTAAAACTCTTACGACCTAGTAATCTTCAGTCATTTATCTTAATTTTGAAACAAATTCGAAGTCTCTAGAACAATATTGTGATTTATGGTGAATTCTTGAAAAAAATATTTTTCTTCACTCCGCGCGCCGCTTCGTGGCCGAAAATCTCCGAATGCTACATCGCGTTATCCTAATATTGCTCCTTTCCATATTAGCCATTTTATAAAGTTTTTGTTATATCAAAATGTGCACAAATTATGAAGAATACAATAAAAAAATAATTGAATGTTGTAGCTTTTCTCATCTCCGAAATATGTGCATATAAAATAATATATTATATAAAAATTTTGACATTTGGTCAACTTTAACTCGTCCGAAATGGTCAAAATTTGCAATTCTAATCTAAAACTCTTACAGTATCGTAATATTCAATCATTTTTATTCATTTTGAAACAAATTGGAAGTTTCTAGAACAATATATTTAAATTTATGGTGAATTTTGAAAAAAATATTTTTTTACGTCCGCGCGTTACGAATTCGTTCATCATTTTGGTGATAATATTTTTCCGGTGTTTTTTGCTTTTTATTGTTTTACAATGTATTATATATAAAAATGATTGAAATTTTAGTGTAAAATACAACGAAAAAAAAAAACTCGTTAGCTTTCACCGTTTTGTGCACAGCGGGATTTTAATACAATTATGTATGAATTTTTTTTCGCTACCACATATCGCATTATTTACATAGGATAATGATATTATTTTTCATTTTGATGATTGCATACTAAACATCAGGCAATGACAAAAAAAAGGAGCCAAAAATGAACTCTTAATCTTCAAACTAAGCGCGCTGTGATTTTTTGAAAAATGATTTTTTTCCGCTTCCGCGCTCACTCAAAACCGGCTCCGGCATTCGGGGGAGTTTTTTATTTTTACCGCTTCGGCGTTTAACGGTTAATATCTAATTCGCTCTACCTCGGAATTAATATATTTTCATATATGCTTAACCGAAGGGGATTTTCTTCCTCGATAATAGACTTGCCTGGGACCAGGGCGCGAACCCCATGGATCCTTTCAAATCTAGAACGTCAGAGAAGCTTTTACCTACTAAAAAATTCCCCTTCGGTTAAGCATATATGAAAATAAAATATTAATTAATTCCGAGGTAGAGCGAATTAGATATTAAAGGACATTGTAGCTCGTTATATATATATATATATATATATATATATATATATATATATATATATATATATACACAGAGAGAGAGAGAGAGAGAGAATCACTGCTGACGTTTGAAAAGGATTGTGTATGCAGACAGATAAGAGAGCGCAGCATAAATGTACATTGGTTACATAAATAAGGTTATCGGCAACCATTTAATTTATTGTCTATTCATACTATGGTCCTTAGTTTCTTTCCAATAAGAGTATTCATAACATTTTCTATTTTTATATCTTCTTTTCTTTACAAGCTTAGTTCCAGCTTTGCTATTTACTCGGAATTTTTCATTGTTTTTTTTCTTTGCTTTTGTATCAGTTTTTATCGTTAACGTAAAAGATACCGTTTGGACGAATGCCATACCCGATAGAAATATCTATTTGTGTTTTATAGTCTTCATAAGGGTTTGTCATAACAAAAATATATGATTATTTGGGTCATGAATGTGATATTGATAATAATACACAAGAATGCCAGAACTATATATAGTTATAATACTGCTCATGTTATTTATATAAAACTTTGACATAACAATTCATTTACATAAGTAAATTAATTTTGGGAATTGAATAAATATTCACATTTAGAATGAATGAAAAGAACTAATGAATACTTACATTACGAATGAAAGAAAAGAATTGATGATTTCATTGAAATCCTGCTGATTGTTCTCGCCGGTATTATTGTTGCTTCTGCGGCGCGTTGCAGTGTTTTTCTGACATCCACCATGGGTCCAAGGTTTGCCTTTTCTTTAGAAAAGTACTTAACAACCCTATGAACGATTTCTCGAGCCTGTGGATGAAGATTAATGCGAGAACGAGGACTTCCTTCCATGTTGTTTGTAAGGCGACAGACTCCTTAATGAGTCAGTGGGTGTTTTGACAGCTTCCCTTGTGGAGGCACGGGCTGTTTGACATCTTTATGCCCTGAGGTCAGCTTAACACCTGAGAGATGAACTGGCAGTGCTGGAAATTTTTGATGCCACGTTGAAGAATAAACTTTTTGTTTTATTGTTGTTAAATGCTAGAAAGTTATGAGGGCTTTTAATAATTCACAAAAATTTATCAGCAACCAATTACATTTGTGCTTTATAAATTATGCTGCCTTCACATACCATAAAACGTTGAGTTGGAATGTTTGATGTGGCAGCGCTGGCAACATTGGGGGCAGAAAAAACATTTCACCAGCTTGGACATACTTAAAGGCTTTCACCAGGGGACACTATGAATTTTTACGTATGCCTTTTGGTTTACGTTGCGCCCCAATTACATTCACCAGAATTATTAATATAGTGTTTGGCAATTTATTGGGCGATATCCTTTATGCCTATATGGACGATCTTGTAATCTTTTCTAATACCTTAGAAGAGCATTTGCATAAACTAGAGCTAGTGCTACAGAGAGAAGGCAACACAATCTAAGAGTAAAAATATCAAAGTGTGAGTTTTTTAAAACAGAACTCATCTATTTAGGTTTTACGGTGTCTAGTCAAGGTCTTAAGGTAGCCCACAATAAGGTGTCAGCTATCCGCAACTTTCTGGTACCTACCAACGTAAAGGGGATACAACAATTTTTGGGGTGTAGTGGGTACTACAGAAGGTTTGTAAGCAACTATTCAATCATAGCAGCTCCTTTAACGGATCTTATGAAGAAGGGCGTAGATCTTATATGATCTGAAACGCATCAACCTTGAAAGAGAGATTGTGCAGTTCACCTATCTTAAAGTTCCTTGATTTCAGTAAGGAATTCTTTATCGCAACTGACACCTCAAACCAGGGGGTAAGAGGGATACTACTTCAGCAATATGATAAACAGTTCTTCCCTATAGCTTTTTATTCACGTAAACTGAAGCCCTCTGAAAGCAAATATGCAGTAATAGACAAGGAAGGGCTAGGTATCATTAACTCACCGACTTCTTCAAAGGCTTTAAGAACTCGGTGGCATATGATCATTCAGGACTTTGGAGCCAAGATAGGATACCTACCTGGAAAAGCAAATAATCATCGCTGACGCATTATCCTGCAACCCCGCGCCATCCTGTATGGAACCATTAGCTGAACTAGAAGATATAGCAACATCCGTGCCCATTGTTAAAACAGTATCTGAAGAAGAAAATTCACTATTCCAAACGATAGCGCACATTGAAGACCCGGGTTGGAGCGCTGAACTGGTACAGACCGAACAAAGGAAAGATCAGCAGTTAAGTAAAATAATAGATGCTTTGAACGGAAATCCTAAAGAAAAAGAATATTTAAAGTATGCGCAGCAGAATTATATAATCAAAGATAATATTCTGTGTAGGTCCATGACGAGGAAAACCCGAAGCACACCAAAGGTGCCTAACGACCAAGTAGTAGTACCAATCTCTCATATGCAAATCGTTCTAAACTCGGTGCATTCCAATCCCTTGCATGGTCATCCTGGGTTCTCTATCATGTCTCAGAAGGCCAAATCACTATTTTACTGGTCTACAGTGCTTACAGATATAAAAAAACACATAGCTAGTTGTCACATATGTCATGAAAACAAAGGGCATACTAAGACACCTGTCAGCCTAGGGGCCTACCCCGTGCCAAATCATCCCTTTGAAAGAGTTCACTTAGATTTATTAACAGGGTTTTAAGAGTTGGACAGAGGAAATAAACACCTCTTGGTGTTATTTGATGCCTTGACTCGTTACACAGAACTAATAGCACTAAAAACAAAAACTGCAATTGAATGCACTAGGATATTCTACGAGTGCTACATCTGTAAACACGGAATTCCATACATGATAATCTCTGACTCTGGTGGAGAATTCAATAATCATTTCCTTAATTCGTTGTGCGAATTCCTTTGCATAAAGAAAATCAATACCATGATTTATCACCCAGAGTCAAACGGTTTGGTGGAAAGGGTAAATAGGAAAGTGTTAAATGTTCTACGAGTTACACTTGGCAGAATGGATCCTAGGGATATTGCCATCCCTGCGGTTTTAAGTACTATTAACCATTCATATTATATATCTATAAAAATGTCGCCAGATGAAGCACTTTTTGGCACTCCCGCTAGAACGCCTTTCCATATCCTTACGCCTACCACTAATTTATCAAATTCCCTAAGGGATCTTATGGATGCAAGTGTTAGCTGATATAATATACTTCGTAAAAATTTAGAAGCCCAAATTATAATGAAAAAAAATCATGATAAAACCACCAAACAAACAAAGCCATATGCAGTAGGTGATCGAACTATATAGAAATATATGTGTGCAAGGGTTTGAACTATAAACTAATGCCTAAATTTGAAGGAGCGTTTTGTATTATAGATATATTAACGGCAAACAGGCTAAAAGTTCAAAACATAGCACAGCCTACTGACATACATGTTGTCTCGTTGGCTCATGTTCGAAGATAATGGAAAAAGGTGAAGAAAGGAACAAAGGAGAAGAATATATTTATACCTATATATGAAACTTAAATCATAAACCAGTATATATAAAACTTGTATGAAATTATATTTTATCTGTATTAAATAAGAAGTAGCTAATGTAAACATGAGTAATTACATATAATTTACTATTTGCAGGTTTCCAACATGAATCTTATATTGTCCGGATTGGTACTGTTTGTTCAGACATTTTTCTCGTGTGGGACGAGTTCCAAAACAAGAAATATCCAATTAACACATGGCTCAATAATTGAAAGAACTGAGGAAGTATTCATTACAGCAGCGTAATTCTTGAAGTTGATTTGCAAGCGATTTTCTTGCCAGAAAATGATGTCATTAATCTTAAAAGCGACTTATCGCAATATGCTGATTCACTGAATCAACTGCACAGGCATCAATTTCCCTTTAACCCAGAAAATCCGTTGGCTCAGACTTTGGGTATGCCTGAGTTGTTGTCCTATGATTTGCAAAACAAGAGGCTGAAGCAGAGTGCTTTGCACGCAATCTCCTTATGTGGACCATCAGACACAACAACGTAGAAAGGTGTAACCCATTATCTTCGCAGCTTTAAATATATTTGGATCAGTAGCAAGCTTGGGTCTAGAAATTTCCAATCATCTTAAAATCAACGATCAGAGTAAGAGAATTGAATTTTTACGATATCAAAATGAATCAATTTTCTCTGAACTTCACATGCAAATGGAGTCAATAAATCAGCTTATGACATTGGTGAACGAACATTCCAGTAATATAAATCAGCTCATGGATGTGCAATACTTGCTTGCAACTTTAGCATATTACAGTTCGAAGGTAGGTCATATCCATATGAAAATTTCACATTTTATAGAAAAATCCAAAGATTATGTGGAAGTGATCACACTAGCTACAAAGGGAGTTCTTTCACCACATCTTTTGCCAATCAAAGACTTAACATTAACTTTAGAGAATGCGCGTGAGAAACTGGGTTATGCACCCTTGTGAGAAGCACATAGAATTGAATTTTATTATAGTTTAATCTCAGTAAGCGTCGAAAACTACAGAATTATGACTAATATCCCCTTCGATTCTTCTGATGCATGGAAATATTACAAAATAGCTCCATTTCCTACTTATATGTCAATTAACTCATTACCAGTAATATCGAATTTGTCTGGCTACATATTAATTTCCCCTAATAACGAAACTTTTACGGTCGTCAGAGACCTGGACCTGTTGGCTCAATGTTACAATGCCATGAATAATAGGGTTTGCACTGCTGACTCCTTTGAATTCCACAATATATCCGAGAGTTCATGCGAGTTAGACCTAGTCCTTAATGGTTCTCATTCCCATACAAAACGAACGAGTCTGGATCGACTTTACCCTTTGACAAATATAAGTTCGCTTACAGGCTGAATAACGGGACCTGGCTGTGGTTCGCTTTTGAAGAATTTAAAGTCGCCTGCCCAGATGGATGAGCTGCAACTTCACGACTGCTAGTCACTGTGGACGGCTGGAGTGGATCAACGACCAACTGCACCGTTCGTGGAATCAGCACCATCATAAGGGAGAGGGCATATTTTGCAAATTATTCTTGGGGTAATAACCATATCACAGAACTCCCTTTGCCTTTCAACCAGAAGGTAGCCTACGTCGTCGAAGAGGATCTTTGTTTCTACATTTTGTTAGCTGTGATTTTGGTGACGGTGGTGATTCTGGTCATCGTGAATGTATTCGCTTGGCGTAGGATGAAGGGAACAAGAGTGGCTAATCAACAGAACGTCGGAACCCACCCAGGCAATCTCTCCCCTTTGTCCTTAAGGCATTTTGATTTCAGAGCAATATGAAACTGGCCATTTCTCTTGACTCAAGGAAGTTGTTTGGAACTGTGAAATGGCGCAAAAAGTTGTTAAGACGCTGGCTAACTGTGTAGTAAAGAAAACCTCCTTGAGAGAACATTCCATATGTAAAAGTATCAGTTAAAGTATCAGAATCCGTATCAGTATCAATATCTCATATATCTATCAGCATGCTTATTTGTACATATGGAGTTAAACAATGAATCAATATATCTGTGTGTGTACGCACTAGGAATCTATATAAAGTGCACATATTTTAATCACAATTATTTGTATCAGTAATTTGAATCAATATATACATGTATTCATTTATCAGGTAGCACCTATACTCAGTCTGTTACCTTGTATCTTATCACATTTTGGCTACCATTAATTTTCATTAATATATGATTTTCTTACATATAATCTTTGTGTCATGTAAACATCAGAATTACGTTAGTATCTTCTGTTTTGAATGTGTAAATTCATGACTTGCTTATTGATAACTTTATCATTATATATCACATGTGATTCCTTAGCATTAGTATTATATCATATGCATATATCTTATATGTGGATCTGTATTTGCATAAACTCCATGTAATTTTTGGTGGGTATTAGTAAGTATTTTCAATGTCATTTTTACATATAACCAGTTTAATATCATTTCTTTAATCACTATATTGGTAGGTATATGTACTATATCTTGTGTATTTATATCTAAAATCACACTATTACATATCATATGTAAAACAATCTTTCCGGCCTCGCTATTATTTTGTGTTTGGTTTTGTAGCTGACCAAGCATTATGTAAGGATTACATTAAATAAAGAAAGTATGTATACATTCTGTAGAGTAATGCACGTTACAAGAAACTAGGCCAGAGGCCAAGAAGGTTAGGCAGGAAAGATTGACCTTCCACCCCGGTGTGTGGACACCTGGGGTC
>NC_087219.1:36011850-36056850 GCF_015104395.2 Macrobrachium nipponense
TTTCAATTTCTTGATCCAAATATTGTGGACTGACAATGCGCAATGCTCGTAAAAACATAAAAGAAAAAATGGATGTTTTTATGTTAAGATGGTGGCCTGAGAAGAAATGAACATAAGTTAAGTTGTTGGTCGATTAAGTTTACTCTAGAATTAGATAAAGAGAATTGCCTCCCTTTCTTAGATGTTTGATATATAGAGAACCATTTCAATGTAAACTCAGTATTTATAGGAGATAGACCAACAACTTAACTTATGTTCATTTCTTCTCAGGCCACCATCTTGACATAAAAATATCAATTTTTTCTTCTATGTTTTTACGAGCATTGCGCATTGTCAGTCCACAATATTTGGATCAAGAAATTGAATACATAAGAAAAATAGGGAAGATTTATGATATCCTTTACATATATTAGATATTTGTTATAATAAAGCCACAAAAAGTTTTATAGTGTAGGTAGCACGCAGAAAGAAATTCTTAAGAAGAACATTCTCAGTTTGCCTTATTTTAACGAATTTGAAATTTGAAAACATTAAATCATTGTTTAAAAGCTTTTAATGTCAACCTTGTTTTTTTCCTATAATAACACAGTAAAAGGAATGTTAATAAAAAATGGGACCCAGATAAAGCAACAACATAATATATAAAATTCCATGTATGGATTGTCCCTCATTTCATCTCGGACAGTCTAGCAAGGGCCTAGAAGTAAGGCTAAGCCAGCATAAATATTCTTTAAAAACTGGGCAAACATCTAATGTAATATTCATTCATTTAAGTGAAAACAACCACTGAATAAATTGGGTTGGTAGTTCAGTAATTGCAAGGTCAAGAGATGTCTTATCACGAAATCTTTTAGAATCTGCTTTAATACAACTTACTTTTCATTGTAATTTCAATGTTAGTCGTGGCCTTTTTCATTTAGACCCTTGTATTGGTAACATGTTTAAGAATGACTTCAAAGATATAATTACAGACTTAAATAAAATTAGTTGCCTTAGAGTTACTTCGTTGTAAATGTATGTCTAACATGTATTGTGAATATGTATTGTGAATATGGTTTTTGTTTACCAAAGTTCTGAATAGCTGTCACCTATAATCCTTTAATTGTCTTGTCCTTGTATCTGAGATGATTGTCTTAAACTTTCAATTGCAACCATTGTTTATGCTTGTTTGGGAAGATTACTCATCTTCCAGGTGTGTCGGATTCTAGGTACTAATCTCTTTATAATCCCTATCTGTCAGTTATACAAATCTTCTTGTATTGTCTTTTTCCTCATGTATGTCAGTTTCTGCTTAGTAAAGGACGTTTAAACGTCGTAAGGTCTTGCGGGTTCTCCGTCGGTTTATTTTCCTTCATGGCATATCTTTGTCTTAATATATATATATATAATATATATATATATATAGTATATATATATATATATATATGTATATGTATATATATATATATATATATATATATATATATATATATATATATATATATATATATATATATATATATATATATATATATATATATATAGCATATGTAAAAGCCGTAATACAAGTATGAATAAAGTAGTATAAATAACATAACCACATGCATTTTTTATAAAGTCAATATAAAAAATACTCTAGATATCTTTACCTTTACCAATAGACGTCCTGACAGTTTAACAAACAGTTGTGGCGACAGCTTTAGGCGACATTAACCTGAAAGATAACGAAAAATATAAATTATAACAGAAACGACAGTTGTTTAAGATAAAGAAAAATATGAATTAATAATAGAAATAACAGTTGTTTAATATTAAAGATATCTTTTCAGTCCTACTGCAACTGAATATTGGAAACAATTCTATGTGCAGTCTTGAAATTGGAAAAAAAAAGTCAATATCAGTTCATATACTATTGATAGCTCGGTGGTCTGTCGTTGTTTTTAAACCAGGCAGCAATGGTTCGAACCCTGCCGGGGCAAAGCCATATATCAATCATCACAGTAAGTTTTTTATTTATATAATCGTATATCACTTAAATTTTTACCTATATAAATCACAGTAATTTTTTTTACCTATGTGTATACCAATATTACCTATATAACCGTATATCACTGAAAGTTTTACCTATGTAAAACACTGTAAATTTGTTTACCTATGTACATATCACTGTAATTATTTTTACCTATGAACATATCGCTAGTTAATTTACCTATGTATAATAGAACACTAGTTTCTTTACCTATGTATCTTAGAAATGAAATCAAGATGGAATGAACTGTACTATCTATCTGTCTATCTAGCTATCCATCTTCAAACAAAGACCAAAGACCCTAAATTCACATAAAATACAAGTTTACAATTTAATGCAACGCAACAAGAGTTTTCCAAAAGACCGAACGTGACTTCAAGTAAGACCCGAAGAAAGCATTGCAAAAGCATTTTAAAAAGTTACTGCTCAACTCTCTCTCTCTCTCTCTCTCCACGGCTCTCTCTCTCCTCTTCCTCTCTCTCTCTCTCTTCTCTCTCTCTCTCTCTCCACAAAGGAAGATCACACATTTCAAATCAGGATATACTGAAGTAAGTGATTTGACTAGATATACATCTCTCTCTCTCTCTCTCTCTCTCTCTCTCTCTCTCTCTCTCTCTCTCTCTCTCCACAAACAGAAGATCGGGCATTCCAAGTCAAGATATACGAACTAAGTGATTTGACTAGATGTACATCTCTCTCTCTCTCTCTCTCTCTCTCTCTCTCTCTCTCTCTCTCTCTCTCTCTCTCTCCACAAACAGAAGATCAAACATTCCAAATCAAGATATACTGAACTAAGTGATTTGACTAAATAAACCTCTCTCTCTCTCTCTCTCTCTCTCAAGCAACTGCAGATGTCAAGTGCAAATTCAGCAGCATCCAGAATAACATACAGCCAACGTCGCTTGCAGCAGCATCTGAGATGATCTCATCCCTAAACAGAGCATCAACCCTTTCGAAGTCGAAGAGGCTTTCCTTGACGTCTCGACCACTTCGAGAGAGCGAGAGAGGGGATGAGCGTAATGCTGACATTGTGCCAAGCGTGGGCACTGTAGACAGCGCCAAGGGTTTTTGGTGTTTTAACAGTATCTCTTCGATTCCTGACTATAATGTTAACTGCTTTCATGCCCTTCACAAGATCCCTTTCGTCTCTATTGGACTTAGTTGCCAAGCACATAGTTTCTGCTCTATGTCTGACCACTCATTAAGAGAACAAGCTTCCTGTACAAGCCATGTGAGATTGTAGACAAGGGAATTAGAGCCATGGTAAATTACTACTACTACTACTACTACTATCTACTACTGCTACTACTACTACTACTACTACTACTACTACTACTACTACTACTACTAATAATAATAATAATAATAATAATAATAATAATAATAATAATAAAATTCCCCAACGCATGACCAAGTCAAAATTAGGAACATAGGTACTTTCTCTGAATCTCGCATTTATCCTCCATTTCTTTCAGAATCGGCTCTATTGTTTTTTTTTGAAAAAACCAGTCGAGTCTCTAATCCTTATCTCTCGCTGTTTTTGATTATTCTTTACCTCAGCACATGATGGGCCAACCCCGTTGAACCTCTATGGAAAACAAAATGATCATCACATGCAACATCACTCTTACGTTCTGACGGCTTAGACAAAAATGACAGCACCTCACAGGAATCATTCTACATTTTACCTTCCACAGGATGCATCCCTCTTCTGTGATCCTCTCACAAAGACGCTTTCCAATGGATATTCTTTTAAGGATAAACTTCTCTGCGAGTATTCTTCGCAGGATATCATTCGTATTTTACTCCTCAAAGGATATCCATTACAGGTTATACTCATCACATTAGCCTTCTTGCAGGACACCTCTCAAAGGATATCCCTAATGGGATATCTTTCGTAGAATACCATTCATCACATGAGCGCCACCTTGCAGGACACGTCTCAAAGTATACGCCACTAAATGGGATATCCTTTGCGGAGCGGAATACCTCTCGGTGGCTCTATCTCGATAGGAGTCCTTTATGGTATGCATACCAGAAGATATCTCTATTGCATTTCACCTTATAGGAACCCCTCACACAGGATATCTCCTACGCGTTTCAAGGATCATATCCCTCGTCTCTCTCTCTCTCTCTCTCTCTCTCTCTCTCTCTCTCTCTCGCCAAGTTCCTCTCCGCGGAAAAAACTTGGATTTTCACATCCGATTCCTCTCTCTCTCTCTCTCTCTCTCTCTCTCTCTCTCTCCAGGTTCCTCTCAGCGGAAAAAGGTGGATTTTCACACCCGATTCCTCCTCCTCCTCCTCCTCCTTTTCCCCAGGACTTCCTCCGTCCTTCGCCTTTATAGCAGGGCCGCGAGGCTGTAAAAGCGAGTTTTTAGCATCCATAAATCGTCGAATAATCCCAACTTCCATATTTCGACGATCGCACCGATTTCTGACTCGCTCGGGGACAGGCGAGGCGCCTGATGGAGTGGGCGAGTCCTTTAGCATCTCCTTTGCTTTTTTCTTTCTCTTCTTTATATTGACTTACAGATATTACTGCTATTTGTGCTTCTGTTTTCTTCCCGGCCTTGAACAGATCTCATCTTTTTCCTCGGAACACTTTCTCCATTCTTGCGTTTATTTTTTTTTTTCTCCCAGTATTATTGTTCGTTCTCTTCCTCTTCTTTCTTCAATCTGTTTTCCTCTTTTTTTTCTTTCTTGATTCACTGATATCATTACTCTGTGATTCTGTTTTCTTTCTTCCATGAATAGAGCTCTTTCTCGACCTCTTCAAACTTTCCCCCTTTCCTTAGATTCTTATCCCCTTCTTCAGTCTTGCTACTTCCAGTATCACAGTTTATTCTCATTCTCAGTATTCCAACATCTAAACCATGCTCTTTCTCGTGTCTTCCTCTCACACTGTTCCCCCAATGTTTCTTTCAGCCTTGTCATCGACTATTTATATAATTTTCCTTATTTTTCTCCGTTTTTCCTCGTATTCTTTCCCTTGTCATCAAATACTTCTACAAGTCCGTTCTTTCTTTCGCTTACCTTAATATTGTTCTTACTACAACAACTGCAACTACCACCACCTGAAGAGTAATTACTCAGCCTTTGGAGCTCAAGAAAAATATTTAAATAGAACAGAAATCTAATCCTTTTTCCTGCTTCTTGTTCCTCAGTTCGAAATGAGTGTCGTCATGTTGCTTCTATGAACTGCAATAATAAAAATAAGTCAATCTTCTTAAGGTTTTCATCTCTTCACAAACAGCACGAAAGTATTGCAGGTGTAGAGAAGTGAATATTTAGATTATATATATATCATATATATATATATATATATATATATATATATATATATATATATATATATATATATATATACATATATATATATATATATATATATATATATATATATATATATATACTATATATATATATAGTATATATATATATATATATATATATATATATATATATATATATATATATATATATATATATATATATATATATAGAGTATATATATGTGTGTGTGTGTGGAGAGAGAGAGAGAGAGAGAGAGAGAGAGAGCCAGCCATCTCGTATTAACCTTTAAAGCCTGGCATGCGTGAAAAGGTCCCTGTCAATTTTACATTCTCTTTGAATTGCTTTTCATAATTGAAAACGATGTGCCATAGTATTATTGAAGGCACAAAGGAAATTGCATTTTTCTCTCTTGCTAAACATTAACCTCAATTTAATCAAACGTATCACCCATGAAAATGAAATTGGTGACCCCCCCCACCCCTCCCACTTTTTTTTACCGCTTTATTTAAAAAGGTTTTACCCAACGTACGCCAGTTCCAATTAGTCTTCAACTAGAAGCAATCACACCTGAAGGCTCTGTGAATTGAATATGGATACCCCTTCCATCGATACCAGGTCAGTTGGAGAGGGAGTGGAAAGGGCTGCAAACTGCCTTCTTCCAACCCGGGCTCCAAAAGAGAGAGAGGAAGAATTTGAGAATATTAAAAGAGGGTGGAGCGATATAGGGTTCCAGCCTTTGGAAGCTTGAAAGTTACTAAAGAACCAGGATTCTGGAAAGATAGGATCGGAGGAAGAAGTCAAAGGCTTATTATATGGGAATAGACACAGATGAATACTGCTTACATTTATATATGGATGAGATAAAAAAAAAGGCCGTAAAAGCACTATGAACACGTTGCAAACCCGATTTCTTATTATATATATATATATATATTATATATATATATATATATATATATATCATATATATTATATATACATAAAATAAATGTCGGGTTGCAATATATATATATATATATATATATATATATATATTATATATATATATATATATATATATATATATATATATATATATATATATATATAGACACCGAGCTACAAATGTCCTTTTTTAATATCTAATTCACTCTACCTCGGAATTTAATATATTTTAAATATATGCTTAACCGAGGTAGAGTGCATTAGATATTAAAGGAGGCAATTTGTAGCTCATATATATATATATATATATATATATATATAATATATATATATATATATATATATATATATATATATATATATATATAAGTCACATCACATTACCGTGATTCATATACATACATCGAGCTACAAATGTCCTTTAATATCTAATTCACTCTACCTCGGAATTAATATATTTTCATATATGCTTAACCGAAAGTGAATTTTATTAGTCGATAATAGAATTGTCGGCGCCCAGGCACGAAACCTAGGACACCATACAAATCCAAGAACGTCAGTGAATCTTTTACCCATTCCACCACCAAGAGGTATTTGAGGGTGAGAGACGGCATTAATTTATATCCTCTTGCGGTGGTGGAGTGGGTAAAGCTTCACTGACGTTTCTGGATTTGTATGGTGTCCTAGTTTCGGCGCCAGGCGTCGACAATTCTATTATCGACTAATAAAATTCCCCTTCGGTTTAAGCATATATGAAAATATATTTATTCCGAGGTAGAATGAATTAGATATTAAAGGACATTTGTAGCTCGATGTATATATATATATATATATATATTATATATATATATATATATAACATAGATATATATATATGTATATATATATATACTATATATATATATATATATATATACCATATATATATATATATATATATATATATATATATATATATATAATATATATATATATATATATCGAGCTACAATGTCCTTTAATATTTAATTTTGCTCTACCTCGGAATTAATATATTTTCATATATGCTCAACCGAAGGGGAATTTTTTCTCGATAATAGACTTGCCTGGACCAGGGCGCAAACCCATGGATCCTTTCAAATCCAGGAACGTCAGTGAAGCTTTTACCTATTACACCACCGCGAGAGGCTAAAAGTTCATGTCGCCTCTCACCCTCATATACCTTTCCCGCGCAGGTAATTAGTTGGTTTGGAGACAACATCAACCCACCTCGACTCCGACTCCGGTAGTGTTTGTAGTGCTTTTGACAGCACGTAGCCAATCTATAAGTCATATCACATTTCCGTGATTCATATACATATATCGAGCTACAATGTCCTTTAATATCTAATTCGCTCTACCTCGGAATTAATATATTTTCATATATGCTTAACCGAAGGGGAATTTTTTCAATCGATAATAGACTTGCCTGGACAGGGCGCGCGAACCCATGGATCCTTTCAAATCCAGGAACGTCAGTGAAGCTTTTACCTACTACACCACCGCGAGAGGCTAAAAGTTCATATACCTTTCGCGTGCAGGTAATTAGTTGGTTTGGAGACAACATCAATCCACCTCGACTCATTCGTTGGCTTCTTGACTTTATTCTCTCTTCGCAAATGTTGTTCTATTCTTTCACAGACGCTGGTTTGCAAGTGAGTGGCCCAGTGACTTTATTCCTTATGGAAATTTACAAAATAACAGTAAAGAAACAATTAACTCCCAGTTTCGAAGAAGTAAATGGTAAAAGAGCTTCGTTTTACAACTTTTGGGAAATGAAAATTTGACTTAACATTCGTTTTTTTTAACAAACTTCTATATAGAACAGACCCACTAAACATTGGAATTCCTAAAATTGAAAACAAACCAACAAAATATATTTACGCTACTGGTCTGCCTTGACTCATTATGCCTCAACGCTCCTTTACATCAGACTCCTATGGTTTGTTGCAAGTTTCTAAACATTAATTTAAGGCTGGGGTTGCTTGTTCCATGCTTATACGCCCACAGATGGCCACGAAGCAAGGAATTAAAGACCAAACGTAACATAAACTCTTTATTAAAAATAATAAAGTTTAATATTTTAGGAAAGAATTCACATACATACATACATACATACAAGAACATGAGATAAAAAGTATAAATGCACAAAATAATAACTCACTTACGACCAAATTATCTTATAAGTCAAAAATATAAAACAGTAGAAAATGATCGTGTTCAGGCAAAAATTATTCACCCCAAAATACTTGAAAAAATAAAATATTTTAAAATACTTGAAAAATTAAATATTTTGAATAAATAAAAACATTTGAAATTAAAACACACACTGAATACCACGTGCAAAAGGTATTTAAGTTGCACTGAAAAATAAAATATTTTTAAAAATAAAAGAAATAAAAATAAAGTACACACTGAATACCACGTGCAATCCTCTGCAAGTTGCTCTCTGTTACATTCAGCACCGCGGCAAACAACCGAAATGGCAAATGAATACATTATAAACCCCTCACAACAGCAGCAGCTGGTGATATTCACCAACGCCCGAGCTACGCTGAAGAAAAGGAGAAAGAGAGAGAGGCAAATTAATGTATAGCCACCACCGTGGACGATTATTATTACGGGCAATGATTCCTTCTCTCGGTTTCGCGGACATTATCTTAACGACATCGCCGTTTCGGGAGAAGCGTAATGTGCTTATGCTTTCCGGATTGGACTCGTGAGAGCGCTGACGTTATGGTAATTTGTATCAAAAGATGCACACAATATATAGACATATATATATATATATATATATATATATAATATATATATATATATATATATATATATATATATATAGATATATATATATATATATATATATAATATATATATATTTATATATATATATATATATATATATATATATATATATATATATATATATATATATATATATATATATATATATATATATTTATATATATAATATATATATAATATATATATATATATAAAATCTTCCTAAAACTACAATGGGCGTTATATCTGTCCTGTCTATCATTCCATCACGGCCAAACGGCTGGTCCGATGGGCATGAAACTTGGCAGGGTTTATAGTGGGAACCCCTAAGATGGTTTATAATGGAGTTTCAATCCCCCACCCCACCCCCCACACCCACACCCGCCCTCCGAAGGGAATGGGGGTGAGAAGGGATTCCCTGAAACGGAGCCTGGTTCTCCCCGTGAAACGAGGCTACTTGCGCCCGTAGATTTACGAATTTATCACACAATTTCTGTATATATATGACTAACTTGGAATAGAATACTATAAGGCAAACATCAATGACGCAACAGTTAAAATACACTAGCGAGTCACAGCAGGATCACCATCACAAACCGACTCTCGTCACTATCATCACTATCACTATTATCAAAATTTCCTTATACTCCAACAACAGGATCACCATTAAAAATCTACTCTCATCATCATTATCACCACCACTACCAAAATATTCACAATCATCAATTCATTCTCCAACAACAACAGGATCACCATCACAAACCACTCTCGTCCCTATTATCACCACCACTATTATCAAAATCACCATCATCATCAATTTATTCTCCAACAACATCAGGATCACCATCACAAACCTACTCTCATCACTATCATCAATCATTCGCAAACATTAATACAAAAGCAACGCGTTGCTACCATAATGTTTTACTACATCCTTTTAATGTCTACGTTCAAACAACCATTGCCTTTTACAAATTCGAACATCCAAAGTCGCTTCCTCTCTCGGTTTCTATTTTCACTTTCTCTCTTTCACCCGGAGAAAGAGAGAGAGAGAGAGAGAGAGAGAGAGCGAGCGTCTACACCCCCCCCCCCCTACCCACCCCCCTCTTACTGGTCATTTTCTTCTACAATTCCGACCTTTGACTTTTCCCGTTGATATACGCTCGGTGTATTCTTCCAACGCCGCCAGCTGTGAAGTAAAATATTCTTCTCTCTCTCTCTCTCTCTCTCTCTCTCTCTCTCTCTCTCTCTCTCAGACACACACACACACACAGATACAAACACACACAGATACAAACACATACACGCACTCACAGTCTACTTATTTACTTATGTAACACGCATGCATAGAAAGTAGAATAGCTGTGGTTGGAATAGTTTCTCTCTCTCTCTCTCTCTCTCTCTCTCTCTCTCTCTCTCTCTCAAGAGAAGAAGAAAACTTGGCAATCAAATTTTACACATCACCAAATGAGGAGTAACAGTTCAGAGTGAATAAACCAAACGAGGAGTAACAATTCAGATTGAATAAACCAAATGAGGAGTAACAATTCAGATTGAATAAACCAAATGAGGAGCAAAAATTCAGATTGAATAAACCAAAGAGGAGCAACAGTTCAGATTGAATAAACCAAAAGAGGAGTAACAGTTCAGATTGAATAAACCAAACGAGGAGTAGCAATTCAGATTGAATACACCAAATGAGGAGTAACAATTCAGATTGAATAAACCAAATGAGGAGCCAAAATTCAGATTGAATAAACCAAAGAGGAGCAACAGTACAGATTGAATAAACCAAATGAGGAGTAACAGTTCTGATTGAATAAACCAAACGAGGAGTAACAATTCAGATTGAATAAACCAAATGAGGGTAACAATTCAGAGTGAATAAACCAAATGAGGAGCAAAAATTCAGATTGAATAAACCAAATGAGGAGTAACAGTTCAGATTTAATAAACCAAACGAGGAGTAACAATTCAGATTGAATAAACCAAATGAGGGTAACAATTCAGAGTGAATAAACCAAATGAGGAGCAACAGTTCACATTGAATAAACCAAATGAGGAGTAACAGTTCAGATTGAATAAACCAAACGAGGAGTAACAATTCAGATTGAATAAACCAAATGAGAAGTAACAATTCAGAGTGAATAAACCAAATGAGGAGCAACAGTTCCGAGTCAATAAACCAAACGAGGAGTAACAATTCAGATTGAATAAACCAAATGAGGAGTAACAATTTAGAGTGAATAAACCAAATGAGGAGCAACAGTTCAGATTGAATAAACCAAATGAGGAGTAACAATTCAGCATGAGTAAATAAGAGAATTTGAGAAAAAAATTACTAGAGGCTGAAGTTAAAAAAAAATATAAAACCAACTAAAAGTCTACACGAATAATCTCATTTTTCGTGAATCTCATATGGAAGGATTTTTGTAGGCGCGCTCTCAATCACAATAAAAGATCAAGAAGATCAAGGTCATGGGAAACTAACATTTTGTTATTGTTTTTTTTCTTCTATTCGTTTATTATTTATTATCAAAAAATGTTTTCCTGTCCCATTTTATAAAGCAAAACTATTTTATCCAAAACTATCGACTTCACCAAAAATTTTTTCAAGCGCGTATGCCAGTCAGGAACATATTCGTAAGCACCTCACTTGCGTGGTCGGTGTGGTGTTGGCGTACCACCTCGGTGGCCCCGACTTCGATTCTCGGACATTCCACTGAGGGGTGAGAGATGTGTATTTCTGGTGAGAGAAATTCACTCTCGACGTGGTTCGGAAGTCACGTAAAGCTGTTGGTCCCGTTGCTGAATAACCACTGGTTCCATGAAACGCAAGAACACCATACATACATATTCGCTACTAGTTTCTTGATCAATGAAGTGAAGTCACTATTGGTCTGGTTTTTAAGTGGATGGCTCGCATACCTATAATGAAACTGACACCCGGCGTTGGAAGCTTTGTACAATGGTACCCAGAAATCTTTCAAGCCTTTAGATGTCATGTACCAAGTGTTTTTTTCAAGATAAGATGTTCCTACTTTATACAAGAAGCTAAATGAATATTCTCTCTCTCTCTCTCTCTCTCTCTCTCTCTCTCTCTCTCTCTCTCTCTCTCTCTCTCTCTCTCTCTCTCTTGTTGGAATCAATACACGATCATTCTACATGAAATGTGATTCTCTCTCTCTCTCTCTCTCTCTCTCTCTCTCTCTCTCTCTCTTTCTTTGCACAGAGATGGAATCAGTGTACAGTAGTTTTACAGGTAAAGTGATTCATTCATTCATTCATACTCTCTCTCTCTCTCTCTCTCTCTCTCTCTCTCTCTCCTCTCTCTCGCTTGGTGAGACGTTCCGCGCGCAGTCAGAATAATCAACAGATATCACAAGTTTAACTTACGTCTAGAATTTGAGAAATATCTAGAAGTGTTCGTGAACTATCGGTGATAAGATTAGTGTGAAAATAGTAGGATAAAGAATCTACTAAGTTAGTTTATCAAGTGAAATACTGTAAAATCAGAAAAAGATGGCAGTAAGTTCCCAACTGTGGAAAAATGGCGAAAATTTAGCTTGTTTAGTAGATTCGCAATACCATGAGGTAGCAGGAATGGAACTGGCATTTCTCATCTATGAAATCAGCAACAGTCCTAACCAAAAAGATACAAAAGCATTCATAGATATATCAGGAGGATATAATAATTCAAACTGGAACAAATCAACAGAAAACATCTTGAAAATAATTGAAGAAGTTCCAAATAAAATCCAAGTGGTCAAGAGACTCATAAAGAAAGTATACATAAACCAACATATTCCGACAAAGAAAATGAATAAGGTGAACATTGTTAATATCCTAATTGATGCATTAGGAAAACTGTGTAAGGTGTGGTATAGCATAGTTAATCCACACCTAATCAGAAAATGTGCTGCATGCAACATTCGACCCATCCACAATGTGCTGAGGTAATGCAAGACATGAGAAAAGATACCAGAATATTTTGCTCAACATGTCTATCATGGATAGACAATGTTATTAAATCAAGATTGAATGTACAAATAGTTGAGGATGAAGAAGAAGAGGAAGAGGAAGAAGAAGAAGAGGAAATGGAAGCGAAGTAAACAAACTGAAATGACAGAAAAAAAATAAGGAAAACAAAGAACAGATAAAAGTATGGATGCAGAGATAACTCATTGATACTACATATGAGGCATAAAGCACGCTACTTAAATCAAAGAAATTAAATTATGATATGAACAACACAAAAGAAAATCCCGAAGAGGATCTACCCAGATCTACACAATGACGGGAATGAGGAAAAATAGACAAAAAAGACAAAGTCTGCAACCTTTTGAAATGAGGGAATTGCAGATTTGGAGAAAGGTGTTACTACAAACATCCTAAGGTATGTCACAACTATGAAATATATGGTAAATGTGCATACCTAGATGGCTATGAGGATGATTGCAGAGATCTGCATCCAAAAATATGCAAAACCTAAAAGAAGGAAAGGATGTAAGTTTGACAAAAATGTAAATATATGCACCCTGTAGCCATGAATCATAATCAAATAAATATTCAATCAAGTAATAAAATCCAAAATAAGAAAGAAACAAATAAAGAGAGGAATAAGAATATCAGTAAAAGAAAAGAGCAAGCCATCAACGAGATATGCAGAGATGTCAGCAAAAAATTTCAAAGCCTCAGCTCCAAGATTCTACTCAAGAGATAATAACGTATTTATTATGCAAGAGGGATATTGCAGATACGGAGAAAATTGCAGATTCAGACACAAAATGAATAATTATGATGAAGGAAGATCAAATATTATGAAAAAGTTGGATTATTTAATGTCAGAATTTCTGGAAATGAAAAAAACAACAACATACCAGAACAGGAAAGAGACATGGGAAAATCCTTATTACTACCAATATTAAATGAAGGAGAAAACATGCAAACCATCATAGTGATGAATGCGCAGGGTTTAGTTATGAGTAACTCAAAAAGAAAAATAGAGTACTTAGAAGAACTATCCCAAATTGAAAAGAAAATAGATATAATGAATATAAGTGAAACCTGGTATTCCCAAGAGACTGGGAATGATGATCAAATAAAAGGGTTCCAAACTTATAGATCAGATAGAAAAAATAGGAATCAAGGGGGAACCGCAATATATGGGAAAGACAAAAAACAAGGAAAAAAAAAATATATGAGAAATATAGTAACTCAGAATGTGAACTAATAGCGTAGAATTTGAATCTGAAAAAATTAATGAACTAGTAATATATAGACCTCCTAATACTAAAGAGTTTGACTTAACAATAGAAAAATTGGATTATATATGTAGAAATCACAAGGACTGGACTATTCTCCTATCTGGAGATTTCAACTTTCCTTTCGTAGACAGGAAAGAACGAATAGGAGATTGTGGTTGTACTTATACGTATAAAAAAGAGAGTATTAGTAGTGCAAGAAGATAAGAGGCAATTCGAAATGCTATTAGATATGCTACTAGAATACAACATTCAACAATAAATCACCTGCCAAAAAGCAAAGGAAATACTTTAGGACCTAGTATTGTGAACGAGATGAATTATGTTAAAGAAATAATAGTTGTAATGCGCGTATTTCAGACCATAATGTCATAGAATTACAGTCCATTCCAAAGCAAGTGAAAACAGAGATAAGCAAGTAAATGAAAAAAAAGTGGGAAGGATATAGAAAATACAACTTCTACATTAAAAATATAAAATGGTCAGAATAAATGAAGAAGAATTAAACAAGATTTGGGATAATATTTTCGTAAGTGATGACATAAGGGTAAATACGGAGATATTATATAAATATTTAAGAAAAAATAGTGGATAAATATATACTGAAGAAGAAAAGTAATCATCAGTCATGCATACCAAGAGACAGAAAGATCTTGTTCCAGAAAATCAGAAAGTGGAAAAAAGGTCTTGCAAAAGAAAAAAATGCATGGAAGTTATAGAACTAAAAGTAAGATAGAAAATGACAGAACAAAAGATTATACAATCAAAAGAAAATGAAAAACGGGCGGGACTTGGAAGAAAAAAACCATAATAAATATCAAGCAAAACCCCAAACTATTATACTCATACAGCGAAAAAAGATGAATAAAAGAAGAATAGAAATAGCCCCTCTAAGAATTGAAGGGAGATTACGAATGAAAAAAAAGGAAATTTGCAACATATTGGCAGAACGATATAGAGAGAATTCACCCCTAGAATAAATAATGAAGATAATGATATAGAAGTAAGGACGAAAATAGTGAATATTTAGCTGACATAGATATTAATGAAGCTGATATTGTGCAGGCCATTAATGAAATTAAAAATGGAGCTGCAGCAGAGCCTGATGGAGTTCATGCTATTTTGTTAAAGAAAGTAGTTCATTCTATCGCAAAGCCACTTGCAATATTATTAAGACAAAGTGTAGATACAGGCACGATTTATGATGAGCACAAATTAGCATATATTACCCCTACTTTCAAAAGTGGATCAAGACTAGAGGCAAGTAATTATAGGCCTGTGAGTCTAACATCACTTATTATGAAAGTGTATGAAAGTAATGAAGAAAAAAAATATTATGAAACATTTAATAAAAAATAATTTGTTTAATATAGGACAACATGGTTTCGTACCCGGAAAAGTACACAAACGCAACTGTTAGTCCACCGTGAAAACATATACAAAAATATGAAGAGTGGAAATGAAACAGATGTGGTTTATCTAGACTTTGCAAAAGCTTTTGACAAGGTAGACCATAATATATTAGCGAAGAAAATTAGAAAACATAATATAGTGGATAAAGTAGGAAGATGGTTAAAAGAATTTTTTACACAACAGAAAAACAGATAGTTATTGCAACAATGAGAAATCAGATGAAGCTAAGGTAATTTCCGGTGTGCCACAAGGTACGGTGTTAGCTGCATTACTGTTTGTTATTATGATTGCAGACATAGACAGTAATGTTAAGGACTCGGTAGTGAGTAGTTTCGCCAATGACACAAGAATAAGTAGAGAAATAACTTATGATGAAGATAGGAACGCGCTACAAAGAGACCTTAACAAAGTATATGATTGGGCAGAGGTAAATAGGATGGTATTTAACTCTGATAAATTTAAATCAATAAACTATGGAGATCGAGAAGGAAAGCTATATGCATATAGGGGACCTAATAATGAGACAATCACAAATAGGAAGCAGTTAAAGACCTTGGTGTGATGATGAATAGGAAACATGTTATGCAACGATCAAATAGCAAGTCTATTGGCAAAATGTAAAGCAAAAATGGGAATGTTGTTACGGCATTTCAAAACAAGAAAAACTGAACACATGATTATGCTTTATAAAACATATGTTCGTAGTCCACTTGAATATTGCAATATGATATGGTACCCACACTATCAAAAGGATATTGCACAAATAAAGAGTGTACAAAGGTCCTTTACAGCTAGAATAGAAGAAGTTAAGGACCTTGACTACTGGGAAAGACTAGAATCCTTAAAATTATATAGTCTAGAAAGGAGAAGAGAACACTACATGATAATTCAGGCATGGAAACAGATAGAAGGAATAGCTGAAAACATCATGGAGCTAAAAATATCAGAAAGAGCAAGCAGAGGTAGATTAATAGTGCCCCAAAACTATACCTGGAAAAATAAGGAAAGCACACAGGACATAATCCACTACACACCAGCATCGATAATGCAGCATCTATTCAATGCGTTGCCAGCTCATCTGAGGAATATAACAGAGTGAGCGTAGATATGTTTTAAGAATAAGCTCGACAATATCTAAACTGCATCCCAGACCATCCAAAAGATTGGAAGATGCAAAAATATACCGGAAGAGTAATAGCAACCTCTCTGGTAGACATTAGAGGTGCCTCATACTGAGGGACCTCGGGCAACCCGAACCAAGATGTAAGGTCTGTAAGGTAAGGTAAGGTCTCTCTCTCTCTCTCTCTCTCTCTCTCTCTCTCTCTCTGCACAGCGATGGAATCAGTGTTCAGTAATTCTGCAGGTAAAGGGATTCTCTCTCTCCCTCTCTCTCTCGCACTCTCTCTCTCTCTCTCTCTCTCTCTCTCTCTCTCTCTCTCTCTCTCTCTCTCTCATGAAAACAACCTATTTACTTCATGATCCCTAATTTACACAACAAAAGCTACCTCAGCTTTCAACATTAAATCTGAGAAACGCTCTCTGTAATTGTCTTGATTTGCATATTCTGAGGTTCACAGTTCGGGAGAGATCGCCATTAATGATAACTACCAAAATGAGTACCATTCTAATAAGATCAGATCTATCAACGAATAAGATATAAAGTTAATATGGATTTAACATTGTCTAAGTTGGTTATCTCCTTGTTAGCCCACTTATTCAGACAAGAAGGTTCATTTCCCAGAATATTCTGGTTAATTTTCTAGAAAATTCTATAAATTTCACGATTAGCTGATGTTAAGTATGCTCTGACCTCTATGGACAAGGTTTGAGAGCTTTGTCTGTTAGGATGGTATAATGAGATGCTTAATAGGAACAAAATAAGTTTTTAATACTGACGACAATGGAATACCTATTCCTTAATTATAGTTACAAAGAAGTCGTTGGATTATTATAATTCCAATTATATTTTGAATTCATATTAAACAACGTCATTATCCTTGATCTTTACGGTCAATATCCACATCCGATATCATTGTAATGACCTTCCAACCAATCACAATTAGCCTGTGATATCGGCTGAAGATTTTTTATATTAGCTCAAAATAGATTATAATTACTATAAATGAGAGAAATATTGTATAGGTGGTATACATCTCCGAGGAATATTTTCAATCACAAGCCATTCTGTTATTCAAAGAAAACAGTGAATTGGAGTTGTATTATTGGGAAATATTTGAATTGAGCTCTTGAATATTCATTGATTTATATGACCTCGATGTACAATACAAATTACCTACTACCATTATTATTATTATTATTACTTCTATCCAAACGGGATTAAAATATATCCGGAATTGCCTTAATCAAACTCTACCGCAACAAAGGGACTAGCTGAGAGATAGAGATAGGCAGAGAAAAAAAGAAATAATTAGAAACTAGTTAAGAAATCGATATCTATATAAAAAAGCAACATGTATATCATATACGATTATGGGGGTAATCAGATAATAACCAATTATTATGTACTTGTACATAGTAATCTTAGAACTTCAAAATATTTGGCAAATACGTTCCGTAGTATCTCGATGATTTGACATGCTAAAAAATGCACGTTAAAAATGACTGAAGGGACCGTGATTTATCAGGTACTACAAATGTCACCTGGGCCCTGGCAATAAAAAAAAACACCATACCACCCCTCAAAAACATTAATAACAAACGAGGCGTGATGCGACCTCCAGCTTACTCGAGTCGTGTGCAAGTTTTTCCCTCACCCGTAGGTTGTAAACATTATTATCCCTAACTTAACATGAAATGGTCTTCGTAATTAATACTCATACTTAGTACTACTTACACTAACAACAAGGACGCAAATTAAACAAGTTCATATACTCACAGTTATAAGTGGAAACACACACACTAAAAGAAAATAAATAAATAAACAGCAGTAACTCCTCATTACGCCCAACAGTACCAAACGAACCACACACGCCCTCCATCATTAGTCGACAATAACGCCTGCTAACCATGTCATAGTGCTTGAGTTAATGTCCCCCTAACTTCCAAACTGGCGAGACGAAGTGGGCAATCTCTCGTCACTTTGGAGACTCTCTCCCAAGTCTGTCATGTTGTTAAGGTCGTTTAACTTCCTTCCAACACCCGAGTTGCGTCGTGTGCAATATTCATTCCCTCTCCTCAACTGGGTCGTTGTTATCCGTAATTGTTCGCTAATGGCTTAGTACTTGAATTCGGTCATAGATTTCACTCGAACATTTACTAGAAAATTTTTTATTTTACTTGAATTCGATCAAAGTGTGGTTATTAAGCACGACATCTACAAGAACGTTTTAACAAGTACAGGGATTAACACTTAAAGAGCGAAACGAATACGTTTTACAGGAGAATTTTCCCCTTAAAATAATTGGCAGGCCTACGAAAAGCTGAATGGGGTATTTATACAAATTCTGTGAAGAGTCACTCGAGCGTTGGCCAATCAGAGAACAGGGATGAAGATTAGTAGGAGTGGCAGATCATGTAGATGATGATGATGAGGGCCGGTTAGAATGGAGGTATATGTATTCTCTCTCTCTCTCTCTCTCTCTCTCTCTCTCTCTCTCTCGTTCAATCATTGAGCTAGGGCGATGAACCTCGGCGAGTGTTCAAGGGTAACGGAGGTGGTTCAAAGTGAGTAATATGAACAATTCTGCATGTTGCATCTCTCTCTCTCTCTCTCTCTCTGTGCTGTCTTTGATCTTCCGTGTCTGTAATAGCCTGTAATTACAGTTCCGGCTGTATGAATTTCCCTTCTGAGGAGCATTCCATGTTGGGTTTAACTACAGTTCCCCTTATAAATCATATCACAGTACTGGAGAGACATTTCTAACCCACCCGCGAACAAGGGTTTCTAAGTCTTCTGTCATCATCGTTTTAAGCTTAAAGGGTTTTTATGAACACATTACTGTAGTGTTTTACATTTACTCATCTGATAGGCGTTGTTTAACTGAAGCTTAGCGACGTGATCATCAGATCATCAGAGATTTAAAGCATTAGGGTGTTTTTATCAGAGAGAGAGAAGCAAAGAAATGTTATAAGCCTCTTTTTGCCAGGAGTACGGATTACGCTACAAATATTCCAGTATTCTGGAATGATTTAAGATGCGTATACGCTCAGTACTTGTGGCTCATCTGAAAATTAAAAAGGAGTACGTGCATAACGAATGTTTGTAATGACGACACTTGTAATAAGCAGTTGATTTATTATTGATGAGAGACGTTTGGGCCACTGTAGTGGAAATGTTAATGTTGTATGTGTATAATATAATAATAATAATAATAATAATAATAATAATAATAATAATAATAATAATAATAATAATAATAATATAGTGTGCCGTGGCAGAGTGGGTGAGGTCGTCAATGGACTGGTTAAGCAACATTGGATGGGTGACCGCTCTCCTCGACGTTGATTCCTTGGGAAATGATCATTTACCATAATTTCCTAGTCTACTCGCTGTAATGATACCTACCCTGATGTGGTAGGGTCCAGCTATGGGTTAAATAGCAACACTCAGCAATGATTTTAAGAAATGAAGGAATAAACGACAACGACCTAAAAGGAACTACTGGCAACAGAGAAGCTTCGTCCGGCAGCCAGGTATTCAACCCAATTGATGGGAAGACGGTCAGGTACTTGGAGGTTCGTCATCCAGCAACTGACCACCACAACGACAGTAACCAACAGCCTGAGATTGGAGCTACAGAAGCAAACCAAACCAAAGGAAGAATGGACAAGAGAAGAAAATAAGGAAATATGGAGATGCTACATCTGGAATGAGGAATAACAACACCCCCAAACAGAGCGAGGCTGGCAGACCAAGTAAGGAACATAAAGAAAAAGAACTGCTCTCCCCAACAGAAACAGAAGAACTGGAAAGGAAATGTCACAGGTCATCGAATTACATGAAGGCGAACTGAGAGACGATGCCACAGAAGACGATAGGGATGATGAGGTACAAACAACGACACACGAAGAAACACCGACGAAGTAACAGAGAGGACGGAAAGGGCAGAAAAGATTAGACAATGGATGGAGCCAGATACAGAGAGAACAAAGATCCCCTCCATGAAAGCCTACAACACCAAGAAAATTAGGGAGAAAACAAGTGGGGTCAATGAAATAATGGGCATAATACACACCACCAGTATCACAGAAACAAATAACTTGGCATATGCAGTAGCAAGATTAGTATCAGAAATGATGGGGATTCGAACACCAACACCACCAGCACAACCAACCCAATGGAAACCAAAACAGCAACCTCCTTGGAAAAGGCGCCTGGAAAAGCAAATCATGGTGATGAGATCTGACTTGAGTAAACTGAAAGAGATGGCAGAAAAAAGGCTAAGAAGCAAGAAGACAAGAGAGGAAACTCAACGAGAAATACAAAGTACAAGAGAGGGGACTAAACAACACAATAAAAGATGTAAAACAGAGGCTTAAGGCCGGCCAAAGCATAAGATCCAACGGTAAAAGGTACATGAACAGGAATAAGGGATACCAACAGAACAAACTATTTGTAACCAACCGAGAAAAAACTATACACCAAGTAAGTAGGGGAAGACAACCACCAAGAAATTCCTAAAGCCGAACCAAGTAAGAGACTCTGGGAAAACATATGGAGCAATCCGGTATCACACAGCAAACATGCAACATGGCTCCAGGAAGTTCAAAGAAGAGGGAAGAAACAAAGGGAGAAGAATAGAAAACAAAGATTCACAGAACAGATCGGACGACAGACACCCACGTCAAGACACCAAAAAAAAAAAAAAACTAAAGAAAAAGCCCAAACTTGGAAAGTGCCCAAGTCCCGATGAAGTCCAAAAAAAAAGAATACTGGTCACAAAAAAACTTCAAGGCCCTACACTTCCCCATGAATAACAGAACAACCCCAGCATCGTATCTCAAATCACCAAGCACCCAAACAGATGACCACAGGAAGAACATCCTTAGTAAAAAAAGACAAAATATGGGAAATATAGCCAGTAACTACAGGCCTATCACCTGCCAACCAATAATGTGGAAGTTACTAACAGGTATCATCAGTGAAAAGCTATAAAACTACCTAGAGGAGACAAACACCATCCCCCACTCCAACAGAAAGGCTGCAGAAGGAAGAGTAGGGGCACAAAAGACCAGCTCCTGATAGACAAAGTGGTAATGAAGAACAGTAGGAGAAGGAAAACCAACCAAAGCCATGGCATGGATAGACTATAAGAAAGCCTTCGACATGATACCACACATGGCTAATAGGAATGCCTGAAAATATATGGGGCAGATTAAACCACCATCAGCTTCCTCAAAAATAAAATGCACAACTGGAATACAATACTTACAAGCTCTGGAATAAGACTAGCAGAGGTTATATCAGGAGAGGGATCTTCCAGGGCGACTCACTGTCCCCACTACTCTTTGTAGTAGCCATGATTCCCATGACAAAAGTACTAACGAAGATGGATGCCAGGTACCAACTCAAGAAAAAAAGCAGCAGAATCAACCATATGTTGTTCATGGACGACATCAGGCTGTATGGTAAGAGCATCAAGGAAATAGATACCCTAATCCAGAACTGTAAGGATTATATCTGGGGACATCAGGATGGAGTTTGGAATATAAAAATGCGCCTTAGTCAACATACTAAAGGCCAAAGTAACAAGAACTGAAGGGATAAAGCTACCAGATGGGAACAACATCAAACACATAGATGAGACTGGATACAAATACCTGGGAATAATGGAAGGAGGGGATATAAAACACCAAGAGATAAAGGACATGATCAGGAAAGAATATATGCAGAGACTCAAGGCAATACTCAAGTCAAAACTCAACGCCGGAAATGTGATAAAAGCCATAAACACATGGGCAGTGCCAGTAATCAGATACAGCACAGCAATGGTGGAATGGACGAAGGCGGAACTCCACAGCATAGATCAGAAAACGAGGAAACTATGACAATACACAAAGCACTACACCCAAGAGCAAATACGGACAGACTATACATAACACGAAAGGAAGGTAGGGAGAGGACTACTAAGTATAGAGGACTGCGTCAACATCGAGAACAGAACACTAGGGCAATATCTGAAAACCATGGAAGACGAGTAGCTAAAGTGTGCATGGGAAGAAGGACTAATAAACAATAGAGGAAGACCCAGAAATATACAGACAGGAGAAAGACAAACAGAACAGAGGACTGGCACAACAAACCAATGCATGACAACTACATGAGACGACTAAAGACTAGCCAGCGATTTCACATTGCAATGGCTACTGAGGGGAGAGCTAAAGAAGAAACTGAAGAATGATAATAGCGGCACAAGATCAGGCCCTAAGAACAAGATATGTTCAAAGAACGATAGACGGAAATAACATCTCTCCCATATGTATGGAAGTCCAATACGAAAATTGAAACCATAAACCATATAGCAAGCGAATGCCCGGCAATTGCACAGAACCAGTACAAAACAGGCATGATTCACTGGCAAAAGCCCATCCACAGGAGCCTGTGCAAGAAACATCAGCTACCTTGCAGTAATAAGTGGTACGAGCACCAACCCAGAGGGAGTGATAGAAAACGAGCAGGCAAAGATCCTCTGGGATATGGTATCAGAACAGATAGGGTGATACGTGCAAATAGACCAGGATATGGGATATGCCAGTGGAAATCATACCCATAATCATAGGAACATTAGGCATGATCCCAATTTCCCTGAAAAGGAATCTGGAAAAACTAGAGTCTGAAGTAGCTCCAGGACTATGCTCCTAGAAAACGGCGCATAAAGTAAGAAAAGTGACGGGCTCCTAAGGAGGCAGGATGCAACCCGGAGCCCCACACTATAAATAGCCCCCCAGTCGAATTGGAGGACTGTGATAGATAAAAAAAAAAAATATATAATCATAGTAATAAAGTTAAGCAGAAATCCATGCAATACAGGAGGATGGGGAACTAGACTGTAATGGGACGAACTCGACACCGTCTTTCAGCTTGGTAGGCGATGCATTATAAATCGACGATGTAATGCAAACAGTTTGATCTGCTGTTCATCCAACCTTAAGTAGTAAAACGTTGAAACGGATCACAGTTTCGCTCCGTTTATCTCCGTAATGGATAGCCTGCTGATGTTGTTTCACAGCAGATATCTTCGAGAGAAAATAGCTCAATTTTGAATACGCTTCCTTAAAAAAAAAATTAACGTTATTAATTGATGTTAGTTTATTAGATTTTAATCGGTTCCAGTTATCTCCGGGATGGGTGATGATTATGTTTAGTTGCAGAGCTCAGCAGAGAGAGAGAAAATAGATCATGTTTGAATTAATTAGAAATTGAACTCTCGATCGATTTATAGGTTGGTTGTTACGTTAATCTGTAAAACTCTGGTCGGGATTCTTCTAGTCCAGTTCTATTTTTTCAATTGATGATGGTGTTAGGTCCAGTTTGGATATATATATATATATATATATATATATATATATATATATATATATATATATATATGTGTGTGTGTGTGTTTGTATATATATATATATATATATATATATATATATATATATATATATATAATATATATATATATATATATATATATATATATATATATATATATATATATATATATATATATATATATATATATATATATATGTATATATATAGTATATATATATATATATATATATATATATAATATATATACATACATACATATATATATATATATATATATATATATATATATATATATATATATATATATATATATATTATATATATATATTTGTTGGTCTTCGTTCTTGTGCAAATCAGTAAAAGGGATTATATTTTTGTCACAGATGGAGAAAGCACTAGTAGAAAAAGGTTATATGGTTTTTTTTTTGGGGGGGTGGGCGGCGGGCTATGTTTTAGCCCATTTTAACTCACTTATAACTCAAAATGATTTAAAGGGCTTAGGTTAGTTTAGTTTACTTTTATTTTAGGTTTTATGTTAAGCTGATTTCATAACACTATTACCCATAATTTAGGATTCAGGTAAAGATCTCCTGATGTATCTAATCAACTGTGATAACATAAGCTTATGAGCCACGGTTCAGTCTGCTCGATGATTTCCTAAAAGAAGTTTATACCAATGAAACACACGACTGTGTCATTGTTGTCTAATGTTCATGAACTAACTAAATGGGGCAATAGTATTTTTAAGATATACCTCTCGATAACTATCAGAGATGATTGTTATAGATGTCATGCGCAAATGTGAGGGAAGAAAATGATTTGATAAATGGCGGCCTTGACTCCAGGGCCTCACTGTAACCCATTACCTTTCATATCATAACCTCTTCTCATCACCTTTTTTGGTTAATTCTTAATTAATTCAGTCCCGAGTTGTGGGTCTTCACGATCCAGTTACGACGTCGATCTTCAACTTCTTATATTTTGAGGGTTTGTTTCTTGTGACTGATGTAGACTTCAATGTCTTTTTGAGGATGTTGACCGCTGCTCTTCACACTGTTCACCTTCTGTTATCAGTCATAGTATCCCCCCCCCCGCCCCCCCCCCCCCCCTTCCATCGTTTTAATTTTGTTTTCTTACGTGGTTTTATCCATGATTACAGAAATAAGCAAGACGCTCTGTCTTTTCCTCCAGTGAATAAAACCACTCAAAACTCTCTTGATACAGTGGGAAAAGTAATAATTATTGTATGCAAAGATTATTATACGTATAGTTGAATTAAATCTTTTCGACCCAGATCCTTCGGCGTCAAGCAATTTCCTTCGTCCTGTGCTCTTCTGATATCAAAATTATGTTCGTAATTTTGCTACAAAATGTTATAAGCCTCTTGTCGTTTATTGTTTGATAATGAAATTAAACAAACCTTTAGTTTTTTCGTAGAATATCGTAGGCTGTTTGCCGTGTTGAAATAATGAGAATTTTTTATGCTTAGAGCACTTTGGGACAGGTCATCTCATATTATGAGGGTAGAGAGTTCACCCTGAATGCTTTTTACATCAGAATATTAACACTGAAATTTAATTGCATTTTTTCTCTTCGTAAAATAATCTTTCTCCTCGCCATTTCCTCTTTCGTCCAGTTGCACTCTATATACGATAAATTTAATACAAATTTTTTGCAATGAAAAAACTTCGTATATATTTTTTTGTGGCAGATGCCTGACGTTTTCGTCAATTAAAAACTATGAGAGCCAAACGTTTTATTGTAATTGTTTGCGCAACTGAGGAAACAATTTAAGCAGATCGACTGTTACCAAGCGGGAATTCACGTTAAGCACCCCAAGTCAATGACTAATTTCTCAAAGTCCACCATAACCCGTTATGCTCGTTTCAAATACGTTAATGAATTACCTACTTTCATTTCATTTTCTCTTCCAAAATCCTTACTAACGTTCATTACTTCATTCCTGGCTTTCAATTGCCCCTATTACTTTACTGTTACATTATGCTCGTCCCTCATACGTTAATGAATTACCTACTTTCATATCTCCCAAAATACTTATCAACATTCATTACTTCATTCCTGGCTTTCAATTGCCCTTATTACTTTACTGTTACATTCACCGTCATCTTTTTTCTATTTGAAACCTTTCAAAACTTTTAATTGTGTCTGAAGTTTCTCCTTACGGACATATGAGGGCGTTATATGCAAACCATCAACATTTCTATTCTCAGTTTAACGTATCTACACTCCGTTTCATGGTTTATTTTCTTTTCCCCACATCTTTGGTGGCCGTATGCCTTCAATTGGACGAGTGGTTTACGTGCTTGCCTACCGATTCGGTTGGACAAGTGGTATACGTTGCTCACCTACCGATTCGCGATAGTCTCGAGTTCGATTCCCCGCTCTGCCATGTGGAATCAGAGAATTTTTTTTCTGGTGATAGAAATTAATTTCTCCATGTTGTTTCGAATCCCATAATAAGCTGCAGGTCCCGTTGCTAGGTAACCAATTGATTCTTAGCCACGCGGATCTAATCCTTCGGCCAGCCTTGAGGAGGTGTTAATCAGCTCATGGGATCTCGTTAAACTAATATATACTTAACTTTTTTCCTTTCCTTGACTTTTTTGTCTCGCTCCATTCACTGAATTATCAGAGCCACTTTCCACCACCTCGCCACGGTAGTGAAGTTTCCTGGAAATAAGAAACGGGAGAAATTAAATATTTATAAATAAATTACGATTCCTCTTTTCAGTAGAATAGAAGGCAATTGAAGAACGCGAAGCAGCCTTCGCCAGGGGCTCATTAGTTTAATTGACTTGACTGACACCTCGGCTCTAGTGATGACCTGGCGATGAAAGTAATTTTCAAGTCCCAAAAATGAAAGTAATTTTGTAATTTTGAAGTCCCAAAAATGAAAGGAAAGTAATTTCGTAATTTTCAAGTCCAAAATTGAAGGAGAATTAATTTTGTAATTTTCAAGTCCGAAGATGAAAGGAAAGTAATTGTGTAATTTTCAAGTCCAAAAATGACTTGACTGACACCTCGGCTCTAGTGATGACCTGGCGAGGAAAGTAATTTTCAAGTCTCAAAAATGAAAGTAATTTTGTAATTTTGAAGTCCCAAAAATGAAAAGAGAGTATAATTTCGTAATTTTCAAGTCCAAAATTGAAAGAGAAGTAATTTTTTAATTTTCAAGTCCAAAAAGGAAAGAAAACAGAGATTGCATCTGCAAACCGTTCGCTCCTTCCTGTGATTAATTGTTAGGCCGAGTGACGCCATTTTAGTGGAGATGAGGTAAACGGGTTTTGAAAAGTGGTAATGATAATTATTCATCATCACAGCCATACAGTGCCATGTCGTTTTGCTTGAGAGCAATTAGGTGCAGAGAATGACGTCGAGCGAGACTTATAATGAAGCGTAATAACATGGAGTTGAGAGTACTATAACAAAATTTCATTCAATTATACTCCGAGACAGAGTAATATGATAGGACCACCTGCCGGTGTTCACAGCCAGTATGGAAATGCCATTATCGAGTTAGCATTCATAATTCGGGCGGAATATGGTGTTACAGAGGTGCTGGTTTGAATATAAAATGGCATTCATACAGAGGACGCGTCAGCGATGTCAGCAAGTTCGTCTGTTACGCTTATTGGCTTCCTGGTGCTTCCGTTCTTTTAGTAATATAATATGGCGGACTGAATATAGTAATATTGCTGAATGAATATAGTAATAAGTAAAATGGGGGAATGAATGTAGTAATATCGATGAATGAATATAGTAATAAGTATATGAGCGGAATGAATGTAGTAACATATCTGACTAAATAGAGTAATATGGCGGATGAATGTAGTAACATACTGAATATAGTAATATGGCTGAATGAATAAAGGAATTTGGCAGAATAAATGTAGTAGTATGACGGACTGTATATAGTTATGTAACCAGAATTCTTCTCAAGGCTTCCCTAATTCCTATCTTCCATCTTTCCTTTGCAAGTAAGACCCACTTATCATTTTTCTTTGTTACGACATTATTGGTCCGATTTGGCTGCTAGCTCTGTTGAAAATTTGCGTTAAGGAAAAGGTTTAAGAAAGATATGACATGTTCTCTCAGTACAATTTAGTACTATAGTACAATTTCGGGAACTTGCTTATTGTAATCTAAGCATTTTAGTGAATTAGATGGATAAGACCGTACAAGTGAAATATGTTCGCTTCCTCTGCCTCCCTTTGTAAAATTTTGAAGGAAGATAGCAAGCTAGGCTAGATGTTACCCAATTCGAGTCTTCGAAGTAAATGCAGTGTGTGCCAAAAAAATATAAATAAATAAATAAATAAATGAAAATTATATAAAAATAAATTAAATAGAATAAAATGAAAACAATTCTCTCCAACACCCAATCCCCGAAAGGATCAGACAACAGTCGAGTTGCAGCAGATAAAGAAATTCAAAGCCTACATCAAAATAGGGTCGATAAGCTTTCCAGAAAATAAAATCTGGGAAGGCGAGATATTCCTGTGGGATGAAAACGATAGTTAAATTTATATATATATATAAAAATTGCTTCCAATCATTTTATGAGGAATATAAGCAAATTTGTAGTTTGAAACTCTTCAGACCAAACATACAGCAAAATACCAAACGATAACACTGGTTGTCAGGGGATTATATGTCAGTAATACTGTATTTTAGCAGAAAGCACCATTTCACTGTAGAAAATAAAGGACACTAGACCGACCTCTGCTTCTTGCATGAATGTCCTAAAATGTTTCTTCTGAAAATCATTTTGTATATTCCCAAAAAGCTCGCAGTTCTCTGCGCTTGCATAAAACAACCAAAGAGAATGAGGTAGATGTCAAGAATCTCACAAATAACTATTGCCTGTGAACTTAAATAATTCTAAGCTTGTGTACCTGTCATATCCCGTGAAGAGAACAACTTGCATCATTCAGTTTATATTCTGTGCTTTGAAGGGGACAGTTCTGTAAACAAAGTCGGGACCTGAGCAAATTTAAATTGTCGTCATTTATATAAATGTGTGTGTGTGTGTGTGTATATATATATATATATATATATATATATATATATATATATATATATATATATATATATATATATATAATATTTATATTTATATATAAATTACTCACAACTATTTAAAAGTATCATAATTGGCAAGAACAGGCTCTTTTTCTTTTAATGATCAGTGCCACAACGGTTAGCATTTAAAGCCAAGGGGCAAGATCTCCAGACAGTGAAAAACACCAAATAACCTTCAAAGAGGATAACGAAAATATAAACCAAAACTTTAGTATTTATTATAAATAAATCTTAAATTAAACCCACATGAAAAAAACTGATTAGGGTTTACAAAATATTTACCTAAAAATATCCTCATTCAAACAGTAGAACAAGAGAGTAATTAGGAGGAAGAAGGAAAACACCTATTTCTAGAAAGCCCTGAAAATATTTTTTTGGAGAAGATACTGAAAGAGGGAAGAACCTTAATCCTAGATCATATAACTACCAAAATATTTACATACATAATTATACAAATAACTTATCACAGATCACTTGATATGACATCAAAGGTGGTTACACGCAGGCACTATATGGTCGATAACACCACTGCTCAATGCATAGACGGCTGTCTATCAACTGTTTCCGGAATCACGAAGGGGTCTGCAGCCGGAGGATACACTGACCCGCGTCAGTAACGTCTATAACGATCAATATCAGTATATCTTCACCAGCATTCTGAACAGATTCAGGCTTTTTCACGACTCCGGAGGTTTCAGGACGAAGGTAGGACCAGGGACAAGACAAGATGCTTTCCCAAGGGCAGCAGGCAGGTCCGGAGATGCAGATACATAGATATAGTACCCTCTACAGCACACAGGAAGGGCGCCCGAACAGAGCACGGGAGACGTTTCTCAAACAAGGCTGCAGCTTCCACAGCCACTTTAGTAATTAGGAGGCGGAACACCATCAACGCCCTCCGTAATACAGGTGAAAAGGGGGTCCTCCAATGCAGCAAGGCCTCTAGAGGGTATATTCTCCCCAAGAGAATCTCCAAATTTTCAAAACGTCCTGCAGGGATTAGGTCAGGGAAGCCTCCAAGATAAGGAGCCGAATGCACGGTCGATACAATCTTCCACTCGAGGCAAAGGTAAGGAGTCTGTCTTTGTAAAAGAGTTAACCTTGCGATAATCAAAGCAGAGTCTAATGCTCGCCACCCTCACCCTTTAACCAAAGCTACCAGAGAGCTCCAGGGCTACAACTGGGCTCTACGAGATCGTGGTCCAGCACTTAGTCTTAACGATGTCCCTTTTTGCAGGGTTTAACCACTATACGGACTTTGTTTAATAGGTCGTACCTCCCCTGCATCAAACCGTGTTCTAAAATATTGGTTCGTCCACCTGGTGAATCCTCAAATAAATCTTTATAATCATTAATTAACATTGTTGAAGACGTTACTTTGTCCTTATCCAGGTGCTGAAATTTAACATCAAGTTTATTAATAATACTCGAATTATTAGACAGACCATCAGGTCTCACAGATAATTTAATGTCTACCATAGGATCTACTTCTACCTCCACCCGTGACACTGGTTCTACGTCTACCTCTACTTCTCTACTGACAAAAAGGCTTTAACATATTGATGTGACAAATTTTGGGTTTTTCGACATCTTTCAGGAGTCTCAATCAGGTAATTAACATTATTCAATTTCTTGAGATTACCTTCCACGACCTGAGAATTTTGCCTTGAGGTGGATTTCCAGGCATGGGAAGCAGTACCAAAACTCTGTCTCCTGGATCAAAATGTCTCTTTGGGTTCCAACATCATAATTTGTTTTCATAGTAGCTTGAGCCTTTGTTTAAATTTTTCCCGGGCAAAGGTCCCAAGCTCTACGCAATTGCTCCTGTAAATTAGATACATAATCCAAAACATTCATTTCCGGCAGTAAAAACGGTAGTGTAGTATCGCGTATTTTTTACGTGAATAATAGTATGTCTGGTGGTGGTAGTGGACGCAGAGAATCTCACGAGTCGGGTTAAGTTGTTATTGGTGTAATAGGAAGGGTCATATAAATGCGAATTGCTTTGCTAAGAAAAATTACCTAGAAAGGAATGTTTGTTTCTGCGGAGACATCTCCAAAGAAAGAGGTATGAAATGAGAGCAAGTGACTAAAATTTGCCAAGTGACATATCGAATGGGACTATTTTCACTGAAGTTGACAAATGAATAGGACGTAGTGTTAAGATTCTTCGTGACACTGTTGCAGGGCAATCTTAAGTTTTAAAAAAGTCTGTACCATAATGGGTTTGAATTTTCAAATTAATGATTTTTGTCAATTCTGGGAGGATTTCCTAACACAATTGCTTCTTATTATCTCGAAACAATGTATCTAGAAACTGAGTATTACGAGGGTAACGTAAAACTAGCAGTGGTCGACAGTTTACCTGTTCCCGGTATTGACATGTTATTTGCTAATGATTTGGTGTTACATGACGAGGCAAATCATTTCCCAATTTTGACTGTTACTAAGATAGAGGATGATGCGCATTGTTTTGATGTTTCTCTGTGGGAACCTACCTCTGTTATTACTCGTTCTCGTGCTCGAGAGATTGATCTCGATAATGTTAATTCAGACTTTGATGAAATGAATGACAGATTACTGACAAAGTGACGAGTACTTGTAGTAATATTAGTAGAGATATTTTGTTTAATGATATTGAATGGGATGTCGAGGCTTTAAAAGAAGTCCAAGCAAATTAGTTTTCTAATTTGGATGATTTTGATGTTGATGATTTATCAAAGCCTGTTTTTCTTAAACAAGAAATTTTGGTTTATAGAGTCAGTAGGTCAGTTAATGCGCCATGCTGACCAGGTTGAGGTTTTAAGGCAATTGGTAATTCCAAGACGATACCGTTTTCTAAGTTATTATTTTTAGCATATGAGAATAACCTTTCAGGGCCTTTCAGGGTCAGGAAGACTTTACAGAAACTCGCTGAACATTTTTTCTGGCCTGGAATGCGTCGTGATGTAAAGAGACGTGTATTATCTTGCAAGGTTTGTCACTCGTGGGGAAGCCGAATCAGAAAATTCCAAAAGCTCCTGTAATTCCTATTCCGTCAGTGGGGGAACCTTTCAGGGAAGTGATTACTGATGTTGTTGGTCCTTTACCGCGGACGCGCGGGGGACATGAATATATTTTGACAATGGTTGACAGGATGTCACGATTCCCTGAGGCTGTCCCGCTGCAGAGTATTAGAGGGGAGAAAATTGTTGAGGCACTGGTTGGCTTCTTTACGAGGTTTTGGTATTCTAAAGATTATTCAAAGTGACTGTGGTACGAACTTTACAAGTAGGTACTTTAAGCAAAAAATGAATGATTTAGGGATTGACCATGTTACTTCCTGCCCTTATCACCCTGAAAGTCAGGGCCAAGTGGAGAGATTCCACCAAACCCTGAAATCTGTCTTAAAAAATTTTGTTTGGAAACAGGTAGTGAATGGGATAAAGAGATCCCTTATGCTCTATTTGCAATCAGGTCAACGCCTAATGAGTCTTTGGGTTTCTCTCCCTTTCAGCTTATATTTGGACATTGTGTTCGTGGTCCACTGGATGTTGTGAGAGAGCACTGGAAGGGAGAAACCCCGGAAATGAATGTTTTGGATTATGTATCTTATTTACAGGAGCAATTGCGTAGAGCTTGGACCTTTGCCCCGAAAAATTTAACAAAGGCTCAAGCTACTATGAAAACAAATTATGATGTTGGAACCCAAATGAGACATTTTGATCCAGGAGACAGAGTTTTGGTACTGCTTTCCCATGCCTGGAAATCCACTCAAGGCAAATTCTCAGGTCCGTGGAAGGTACTCAAGAAATTGAATAATGTTAATTACCTGATTGAGACTCCTGAAAGATGTCGAAAAACCCAAATTTGTCACATAAATATGTTAAAGGCTTTTGTCAGTAGAGAAAGTCGAGGTAGACGTAGAAACCAGTATCACTAGTGGAGGGTAGAAGTAGATCCTATGGTAGACATTAAATTATCTGTGGGACCTGATGGTCTGTCTAATAATTCGAGTATTCTTAATAAACTTGATGTTAAATTTCAGCACCTGGATAAGGACAAAGTAACGTCTTTAACAATGTTAATTAATGATTATAAAGATTTATTTCAGGATTCACCAGGACGAACTAATATTTTAGAAACACGGTTTGATGCAGGGGATGCACGACCTATTAAACAAAGTCCGTATAGGTTAAAACCCCTGCAAAAGGGACATCGTTAAAGACTAAGTGAAGTATATGCTGGACCACGATCTCGTAGAGCCCAATTGTAGCCCCTGGAGCTCTCCGGTAGTCTTGGTTAAAGGGGAGGGTGGCGAGCATAGACTCTGCTTTGATTACGAAGACAGACTCCTTCCTTTGCCTCAAGTGGAAGATTGTATCGACCGTGCATTCGGCTCCTTATCTTGGAGGTTTCCCTGACCTAATCCTGCAGGACGTTTTGAAAATTTGGAGATTCTTTTGGGAGAATATACCCTCTAGAAGCCTTGTTGCATTTGAGGACCCCCCTTTTCACCTGTATTACGGAGGGCGTTGATGGTGTTCGCCTCCTAATTACTAAAGTGGCTGTGGAAGCTGCAGCCTTGTTTGAGAAACGTCTCCTGTGCTCTGTTCGGGCGCCCTTCCTGTGTGCTGTAGAGGGTACTATATCTATGTATCTGCATCTCCGGACCTGCCTGCTGCTTTGGGAAAGCATCTTGTCTTGTCCCTGGTCCTACTTTCATCCTGAAACCTCCGGAGTCGTGAAAAAGCCTGAATCTGTTCAGAATGCTGGTAAGGATATACTGAATATTATTCGTTATAGACGTTACTGACGCGGGTCAGTGTATCCTCCGGCTGCACACCCCTTCGTGAGTCCGGAATAGTTGATAGACAGGCCGGTTCGGTGTGCATTGAGTAGTTGTGTTATCGACCATACAGTGCCTGCGTGTAACCACCTTTGATGTCATATCAGTGATCTGTGATAAGTTATTTGTATAATTATGTATGTAAATATTTTTGGAGTAATTATATGATCTAGGAATTAAGGTTCTTTCCCTCTTTCATTATCTTCTTCAAAAGAATATTTTCAGGGTTTTTCTAGAATAGGCTGTTTTCCTTCTTCCTCCTAATTACTCTCTTGTTCTATTGTTTGAATGAGATATTTTTAGGTAAATATTTTGTAAACCCTAATCAGTTTTTTTCATGTGTTTGGTTTAATTTAAGATTTTATTTATAATAAATACTAAAGTTTTGGTTTATATTTTCGTTATCCTCTTTGAAGGTTATTTGGTGTTTTTCACTGTCTGGAGATCTTGCCCCTTGGCTTTAAATGCTAACCGTTGTGGCACTGATCATTAAAGAAAAGAGCCTGTTCTTGCCAATTATGATAGTTTTAAATAAATAGTTGTGAGTAATGTTGTGAGTAATTTATATATAAATATAAATATATATATATATATATATATATATATATATATATATATATATATATATATATATATTATATATATACTTATTTATATAAATGACGACAATTTAAATTTGCTCAGGTCCCGACTTTGTTTACGAACTGTCCCCTTGAAAGCACAGAATATAAACTGAATGATGCAAGTTGTTTTCTCTTCAAGGGATATGACAGGTCACAAGCGTAGAATTATTTAAGTTCACAGGCAATAGTTATTTGTGAGATTCTTGACATCTACCTCACTTCTCTTTTGTTGTTTTATGCAAGCGCAGAGAAACTGCGAGCTTTTTGGGAATATATCAAAATGATTTTCAGAAGAAACATTTTTAGGACATTCATGCAAGAAGCAGAGGTCGATCTATAGTCGATTTTTTTTAAACCTGGCAAACTTGCACTTAACTTGCACTTAGCTGCTTGTCGCTGATTGGATGAATGTCGTGTTGTCCGAATCTCTCAGTTTTGTTTTCACTCTGTTTCGAGAATTGTGATTATACGGCCATAGATTGAGATAAAAGCCAAATTATGTAATGTTGTGTAAATACCTGTTGTAATAAACTTAAGTATTTAAGAAGTTACATACCAAATTATTATATAATAGTTAACAGTAATGAAACAACACTCTCCGAAGCTGTAGACTTGAAATATGTTTCAAACGCATGAGCTTTAATGTTTAAATTTCTAGCTAGAATTTTTAGCGCAAAATCGGCCATTGATTGGTTTTGGAAAAAAAAAGCAAAACGTTATTCATTGTACATTGTCTGAAGGTTGTATCGCCTAAGAACAAAATACTATCGTAGAAAATGTAAGCTTGCCGAAACATTTGGGTGGGGTGGAGGAGTTGAGAAAGGAACAGCCAGCAAGTTGTCGTCTGCACACACCGCCATCATCAATCAGCTTTGAATCGGCTATCGAGTAGTTGGCTCACTGTCGTCGATTTCACCTATTTCAGCCATGGCCACAAGAGTCGAAATGGAACAAAGCAGAGATGAAGGCGCTTCAAACACCAGGCATATACATGCTGCTGGCAGTAGGCTTACCAGTCAGTGCCTTAATATAATAATGAATGTTTTTTTCAATATTTCGCTTCACAGGGCCCTAGCAAGACAATGAAAGAAATCATTAAGGCGACCGGCAACAGCAACTTTATACATATCCTAAACATTAATGACATTCCGTGAGCATTACTTTTGAAATGCAAAAAAAAACATTATGATATTAAACATCTTATTATTTTATGAAGACAAGAAAAGCACAACCCGCATTTGAACCTCCCGCTGAAAGTACGTCAACTTTCTGTCAACCCCGAGGCTGTTCCTCCCAAAAACAACTCCTCCACCCCAAATTTTCTGACAAGCTTACCATTTCTACAATAGTATTTTGTTCTTAGGCGTTTATACAACATCAGCAATGTACAATAATTTTTTTTTCAAACAACCAATAGCATGATTGGACTAAAAATCTAGCTAGAAATTTAAACATTAAAGTTCATGCGTTCGAAACATATTTCAAGGCTACAGCTTCGGAGAGTGTTGTTTCATAACTGTTAACTATTATATAATAATTTGGTATGTAACTTCTTAATACTTGAGTTTATTACAATTTTCAGTACAACGGTATTTACATAACATTACACAATTTGGCTCTTATCTCAATCTATGGCCGTATAATCACAATTCTGAACAGTGTCAAAACAAAACTGAGGGATTCGGACAACACGAACATTCATCCAATCAGCGACAAGCAGCTGAGTACATGTTAAGTGCAAGTTTGCCAGGTTTAAAAAAATCGACTATAGTGTCCTTTATGTTCTACAGTGAAACGGTGCTTTCTTCTAAATACAGTATTACTGACATAGAATCCCCTGACAACCAGTGTTATCGTTTGGTATTTTGATGTATGTTGGTCTGAAGAGTTTTCAAACTACAAATTTGCTTTTATTCCTCATAAAATGATTTGGAAGCAGTTTTTTTTATATATATAAATTTAAGTATCGTTTTCATCCCACAGGAATATCTCTCCTTCCCAGATTTTCTTTTCTGGAAAGCTTATCGACCCTATTTTGATGAAGGCTTTGAATTTCTTTATCCGCTGGAACTCGACTGTTGTCTGATCCTTTTGGGGATTGGGTGTTGGAGAGAATTGTTTTCATTTTATTCTTTTTAATTTATTTTATATAATTTTCATTTATTTATTTATTTATTTATATTTTTTTGGCACACACTGCATTTACTTCGAAGACTCGAATTGGTAACATCTAGCCTAGCTTGCTATCTTCCTTCAAAATTTTACAAGAGGCAGAGGAGCGAACATATTTCACTTGTACGGTCTTATCCATCTAATTTACTAAATGCTTAGATTACCATAAGCAAGTTCCGAAATTGTACTATAGTACTAAATTGTACTGAGAGAACATGTCATATCTTTCTTAAACCTTTTCCTTAACGCAAATTTCAAACAGAGCTAGCAGCCAATCGGTACCAATAATGTCAAACAAAGAAAAATGTATAAGTGGGTCTTACTTGCAAAGGAAAGAATGAAGATAGGAATTAGGGAAGCCTTGAGAAGAATTTCTGGTTACATAACTATATACAGTCCGCCATACTACTACATTCATTCTGCCAAATTCCTTTATTCATTCAGGCCATATTACTATATTCAGTATGTTACTACTTCATTCCCGCCATATTACGCTATTTAGTCATATGTTACTACATTCATTCCGCTATAATTACTTATTACTTATTATATATTCATTCATCGATATTACTACATTTCATTCCCCCATTTTACTGATTACTATATTCATTCAGCAATATTACTATATTCAGTCCGCCATATTATATTACTAAAAGAACGGAAGCACCAGGAAGCCAATAAGCGTAACAGACGAACTTGCTGACATTGCTGACGCGTCCTCTCTATGAATGCCATTTTATATTCAAACCAGCACCTCTGTAACACCATATTCCGCCCGAATTATGAATGCTAACTCGATAATGGCATTTCCATACTGGCTGTGAACACTGGCAGGTGGTCCTATCATATTACTCTGTCTCGGAGTATAATTGAATGAAATTTCTTAGTACTATCAACTCCGTGTTATTACGCTTCATTATAAGTCTCGCTCGACGTTATTCTCTGCACCTAAAAAAATTGCTCTCAAGCAAAACCACATGGCACTGTATGGCTGTGATGATGAATAATTATTATTACCACTTTCAAAACCCGTTTACCTCATCTCCACTAAAATGGCGTCACTCGGCCTAACAATTATTCACAGGAAGGAGCGAACGGTTTGCAGATGCAATCACTGTTTTCTTTTAATTTAATTTTTTGGACTTGAAAATTACGAAATTACTTTCCTTTCCTTTTTGGACTTGAAAATTAAAAAATTACTTCTCTTTCAATTTTGGACTTGAAAATTACGAAATTATTTTCATTTCATTTTTGGGACTTGAAAATTACAAAATTACTTTCATTTTTGGGACTTGAAAATTACTTTCCTCTCAGGTCATCACTAGAGCCGAGGTGTCAGTCAAGTCAATTAAACTAATAAGCCCCTGACGAAGGCTGCTTCGCGTTCTTCAATTGCCTTCTATTCTACTGAAAAGAGGAATCGTAATTTATTTATAAATATTTAATTTCTCCCGCCTCTTATTTTCCAGGAAACTTCTCTACCGTGGTGAGGTGGTGGCAAGTGGCTCTGATAATTCAGAGAATGAAGTGAGACAAAAAATCAAGGAAAGGAAAAAAGTTAAGTATATATTAGTTTTAACCAGATCACTGAGCTGATTAACAGCTCACCTAAGGCTGGCACGAAGATTAGATATTTTTTTGCGTAGCTAAGAATCAAAAATGGTTACCTAGCAACGGGACCTGCAGCTTATTGTGGGATTCGAACAACATCGAGAAATGAATTTCTATCACCAGAAAACATTTATCTGATTCCACATTGGCAGAGCGGGGAATCGAACTCGGGACTACCGAATTGGTAGGTGAGAGACACGTTAACTGATTATAGAAATGTTGATGTTTGCATATAACGCCCTCATATGTCCGTAAGGAGAAACTTCAGACACAATTAAAAGTTTTGAAAGGTTGCAAATAGAAAAAGTTGACGGTGAATGTAACAGTAAAGTAATAAGGGCAATTGAAAGCCAGGAATGAAGTAATGAATGTTGATAAGGATTTTGGGAGATATGCAAGTAGCTAATTCATTAACGTATGATGGGACGAGCATAATGTAACAGTAAAGGAATAGGGGCAATTGTAAGCCAGGAATGAAGTAATGAATGTTGATAGGTATTTTGGGAGATTTGAAAGTAGGTAATTCATTAACGGATTTGAGACGAGCATAACGGGTTATGGTGGACTTTGAGAAATTAGTCATTGACTTGGCGTGCTTAACGTGACTTCCCACTTGGTAGCAGTCGATCTGCTTAAATTGTATCCTCAGTTTGCGCAAACAATTACAAAAACGTTTAGATCTCATAGTTTTTAATTGACGAAAACGTCAGCATTTACCACACACAAAATATATACGAAGTTTTTCATTGCAACTTTATTAACTTTATCGTATATAGACTGACAACTGGACGAAAGAGGAAATGCGCGAGAAAAAGATTATTTTACGAAGAGAAAAAATGCAATTAAATTTCAGTGTTAATATTCTGATGTAAAAGCATCCAGGGTGAACTCTCTACCCTCATAATATGAGATGACCTGTCCCAAAGTGCTCTAAGCATAAAATTCTCATTATTTCAACACGGCAAAGAGCCCTATGATAGTCTACGAAAAAACTAAAGGTTTAATTTCATTATCAAACATTTTGTAGCAAAATTACGAACATAATTTTAATATCAGAAGAGCACAGGACGAAGGAAATTGCTTGACGCCGAAGGATCTGGGTCGAAAAAGATTTAATTCAACTATACGATAATAATCTTTGCATACAACTAATTATTACTTTTCCCAACTATATGAAGAGATTTTTGAGTGGTTTTATTCACTGGAGGGAGAAACAGCGTCTTTGCTTATTTCTGTAATCATGGATAAAACCACGTAAGAAATGAAAAATTAAACGATGGAAGGGGTGGAATACTATGACTGATAACATAAGGTGAAATAGGTGAATAGCAGCGGTCAACATCCTCAAGAAGACATTGTAGTCTACATCAGTCAGGGGAAACAAACCCTCAAAATATAAGATGTTGAAGATCGACGTCGTAACTGGATCGTGAAGACCCACAACTCTGACTGAATTAAGAATTAACCAAAAAAGGTGATGAGAAGAGGTATGATATGAAAGGTAATGGATTACAGTGAGGCCCTGGAGTCAAGGCCGCCATTTATCAATTCATTTTCTTCCTTCACATTTGGGCATGACATCTATAACAATCATCTCTGATAGTTATCGAGAGGTATATCTTAAAAATACTATTGCCCCATTTAGGTTACTTCATGAACATTAGACAACAATGACACAGTCGTGTGTTTCATTGGTATAAACTTCTTTCTAGGAAATCATCGATGCATGACTGAACCGTTGGCTCATAAGCTTATGTTATCACAGTTGATTAGATACATCAAGAGGTCTTTACCTGAATCCTAAATTATGGGCTAATTGTGCTATGAAACCAGCTTAATATGAAACCTAAACTAACCTAAGCACTTTAAATCATTTTGAGTTATAAATGAGTTACAATGGGGTGGTAAAACATAGCCCACCCCCCCACACACACAAAAAAACATACTCTTTTTCTACTAGTGCTTTCTCATCTATGACAAAGCTATAATCCCTTTTTACAGATTTGCACAAGAACGAAGACCATATATATATATATATATATATATATATATATATATATATAGATATATATATATATGTATATATATATATATATATATATATATATATATATATATATATATATATATATATATATATAACCAAACTGGACCTAACACCAACATCCATTAAAAAAATATAACTGAACTGGAATAAACCCGACCAGGGCTTTACAGATTAACGTCCAACATCCTATAAATCAATCGAGAGTTCAATTTCTAATTTTAATAGAAACGTATTCAAACATGATCTATTTTCTCTCTCTCTGCTGAGATCTGCAACTAAACATAATCATCACCCATCCCGGAGATAACTGGAACCGATTAAAATCTAATAAACTAACATCAATTAATAACGTTAATTTTTTTTTCAAGAAAGCGTACTCAAAATTGTGCTATTTTCTCTCGAAGATATCTGCTGTGAAACAAAATCAGCAGCCTATCCATTACGGAGATAAAAGAAGCGAAACTGTGTTCCGTATCAACGTTTTACTACTCAAGATTGGATGAACAGCAGATCAACTGTTTGCATTACATCGTCGATTTATAATGCATCGCCTCCTAAGCTGAAAGACGGAGTCGGTTCGTCCATTACAGTCCAGTTACCATCCTTCTTATATGCATGGATTTCTGCTTAACTTTATTACTATGATTATTATACTTTTTTTTTGTCTATCACAGTCCTCCAATTCAACTGGGTGGCATTTATAGTTTGGGGTTCCGGGTTGCATCCTGCCTCCTGAGGAGTCCATCACTTTTCTTACTATGTGCGCCGTTTCTAGGAGCACACTCTTCTGCATGAGTCCTGGAGCTACTTCACCCACTAGTTTTTCCAGATTCCTTTTCAGGGATCTTGGGATCGTGCCTAATGTTCCTATGATTATGGGTACAATTTCCACTGGTATATCCCATATCCTTCTTATTTCTATTTTCAGGTCTTGATACTTATCCTTTTTTTTCCTTTCTTTTTCTTCAACTCTGGTGTCCCATAGTATTGCGACATCAATGAGTGATACTTTCTTCTTGAATTTGACAATCAACGTCACGTCTGGTCTATTTGCACGTATCACCCTACGTTCTTTATCATTATTATTACTATTATTATCATTATTATTTGGAAAAAACTCTCTATCACGAGAGTATATATTGTTCTAAGAAGTCCACAATAATATAAAAAAATTAAGAGTTCGTGTATAATTTAAAAACATTTTACAAAGCTTTCGAACCCTTCCCTGGGTTCATCTTCAGTCAAAAAAAACTAAATGATAAATAAATAAAATAAAAGATGAACCCAGGGAAGGGTTCGATTTTAAAGTGTTTTTAAAATATACAAGAATTCTTAACTTTGTTTTATTATTGTGAACCCCTTAGAATATTATTATTATTATTATTTTTTTATTTTATTTTTTTTTTTTTTGTTTTTTTTTTTTTTTTTTTTGCTCTATCACAGTCCTCCAATTCGACTGGGTGGTATTTATAGTGTGGGGTTCCGGGTTTGCATCCTGCCTCCTTAGGAGTCCATCACTTTTCTTACTATGTGTGCCGTTTTCTTAGGATCACACTCTTCTGCATGAGTCCTGGAGCTACTCAGCCTCTAGTTTTTCTAGATTCCTTTTTTCAGGGATCTTGGGATCCGTGCCTAGTGCTCCTATGATTATGAGGGTACGATTTCCACTGGCATATCCCATATCCTTTCTTATTTCTATTTTCAGATCTCTTGATACTATCCATTTTTTCCCTCCCCTTCTTTTCTCTTCAACTCTGGTGTCCCATGGTATTCGACATCAATGAGTGATACTTTCTTCATGACTTTGTCAATCAACGTCACGTCTGGTCTGTTGCACGTATCACCCTATCCGTTCTGATACCATAGTCCCAGAGGATCTTTGCCTGATCGTTTTCTATCACTCCTTCAGGTTGGTTGCTCGTACCACTTATTACTGCAAGGTAGCTGATGTTCCTTGCACAGGCTCCATTGGCGGGCCTTTGCCACTGAATCATTATTATTATATTATTATTATTATTATTATTATTATTATTATTATTATCATAGAAAAGACTCATAGTAGCACGGTGTCGAAATGGAGAAGAAACAAATCCACAGTTATGTATAGTTACATATATATTTAAAGTTAAGTGTACAGAGAGTTTTCGAAATCTCTCTTCAGATTTATCTTTACATATATATACAACTACACAACTGTAGATTTCTTTCGCCATTATTATTATTATTATTATTTATTACCTAGAAAACTTACCCATTTATGATGGGTGATGAAATACGGTGCAGAAGTGAAAATTTTTTATGTACTATTTTTCCAGCAAGATTAAAATAAGGGCGATTTTTTTATACATACCTACTCCAGAAACCTCTTTGTACACAATATTATCAGTTTGTCCACAACTTAATTTCAAGTTGGCAGAGTCAGTTGCTCTGTTCATCGCCACATACAGTTGGCCATGTGTGAACATGGGTGACGGCAGAAACACGATCCAAAGTCTGGCCCTGCGACTTGTTTGCAGTGAATAAGAGAAGGCCAGGTTGATGGGAAACTGCCTGTGCCGTAAATGGAACGGAAACTGGTTGTCCAAAGGCATCAGAGGAATTCCGGGAGAATGAACAGACGTTTGCCGGTGTGAGGGCCCGTTGCTATCCACTGCTTTGCTGATAACGTGGGAGATTTATTTCCATTAACTGATGTACCTCGTTCCATTGCAATGTCCATTGGCAGGATCGAAATTCCGAAGCAACATTACCGGGCAATACTTCTTCAACGTTATTTTGTGCACTGGCAGTCACGATGGATTTAAGATATTAAAAAAATCTTGCGGATATTGATGATAATTTTCATCTTCTATTGTGTTCGAGCTGAAATATTCGCAATTTTCTCCGGGGAAGTTGTACAGAAATTATGTATGAAAAATTCGTAAAGTAACTAATTCTACGGGAATAACCAGCCTCGTTTCACGGCCAGAAACAGCTCCGTTTCAGGGAATCCCTTATCACCCCCACCTCCTACAAAGGAGGGGGGTAGGTTGGATGAAACCCCATTACAAACCATCTTAGGAGTCCCCACCATAACCCTGCCAAGTTTCATGACCATCTGACCAGCCGTTTGGCCGTGATTGAATGACAGACAGACAGACAGACAATACACCCATTTGTTAGTATTATTATTATTATTATTATTATTATTATTATTATTATTATTATTATTATTATTATTCACTCGCTTCCTCCGTTCCATCCTTTTATTGATCAGGGATTTCTGATTTACATTATTATTATTATTATTATTATTATTATTATTATTATTATTATTATTATTATACACCTACAACATCAACATTTCCATCACTATGGCCCAAATGTTTCTCATCAATAACAATTCAACTGCTCTTCCTTTTTAATTTTCAGATGAGCCACAAGTACAGAGCGTATACGCATCTTAAATTATGCCAGAATACTGGAATATTTGTAGCGTAAACCGTACTCCAGGCCATAAGAGGCTTTTAACATTTCTTTGCTTCTCTCTCTCTGATAAAAACACCCTAATGCTTTAAATCTCTGATGATCTGATGATCACGTCGCTAAGCTTCAGTTACACAACGCCTGTCAGTTGAGTAAGTGTTAAACACTACAGTAATGTGTTCATAAAAACCCTTTAAGATTAAACGATATGACACAGAAGACTTAGAAACCTTGTTCGCTGGGTTAAAAATCTCTCTCCAGTACTGCGATATGATTGTATAAGGGGAACTGTAGTTAAACCCAACATTGAATACTCCTCAGAAGGGAAATTCATACAGCCGGAACTGTAATTACAGGCTATTACAGACAAGGAAGATCAAAGACAGCACACACACACACACACACACACACACAGAGAGAGAGAGAGAGAGAGAGAGAGATGAGGAGATGAGAGAGAGAGAGAAGAGAGAGAGATGCAATATGCAGAATTGTTCATATTACTCACTTTGAAGCACCTCCGTTACCCTTGAACACTCGCCGAGGTTCATCGCCCTAGCTCATGATTGAACGAGAGAGAGAGAGAGAGAGAGAGAGAGAGAGAGAGAGAGAGAGAGAGAATACATATATCTCCATTCTAGTCGGCCCTCATCATCATCATCTACGTGATCTGCCACTCCTACTAATCTTCATCCCTTTTCTCTGATTGGCCAACGCTCGAGTGTCTCTTCACAGAATTTGTATAAATACCCCATTCAGGCTTTTCGTAGGGCCTGCCAATTATTTACGGGTATAATTCTCCTGTAAACGTATTCGTCTCTTCAACTGTTAATCCCTGTACTTGTAAAACGTTTTTTGTGGATGTCGTGCTTAATAACCACACTTCTTTTAGTGTTTACAACAGAGATTTTTATATATTCCGACAATGCAGCCTATGAAGACGGTG
>NC_087219.1:36061850-36064350 GCF_015104395.2 Macrobrachium nipponense
TTTATATAATATATATATATATAAAATAAATTTATTATTATTATTATATAATATATATAAATAAATAAATTTATATATATATATTATATATATATTTCTATATAAGTTATATATATTATCATATAATTAGATATATATAGGATATATATATATAGATATATATATATATATATATATATATATATATATATACACGCGCACACGTATACCATGAGATTAAGCTATATTGACATCACGCATTCCGTAAACAGATAATTTGGCAAGAGGCTCTGGTTAGCTAAAGCATCCTGCAACCCAGCAATATTATATTCACGCTGCACTCTGCCCAGACACAAACACACGCACATACGCACCACAGAACTCGCCATCTGGAGCCCCCTCTACCCTACCTTGCTAATTGTAAACAAACCTGTTAGCGAATAATGAGAAAGGCTAATGGAGCGGACGTAATCGTCCTTCGCGGAATAACTGCGTCTTCGGGAGATCTTTCAAAACTGTATTAGCGCCCGGATCCATTCTGCCTTGCCTCCTTCCTCCCTTCCAGGAAAACCTCCTTTTTCATGGAAGCCTTTGGAGGCTGATTTATTTATTTGTCCTTTTTTTTGCACGCGGTAATTTTGTAGGGGCCTGGGAAGTGGGTGGAAGGAAGTTTGCAAGGATATTCGAGATTTAGTCGAATCGCTACCGAAATTTATCTTTAGCTTGTATTGCAAGGTAAAAGTGCATATCCTTTATCAATTACTTATTGGAAAAATAAAATATTGTATATAAAACTACATCAATAACCATATAAACTTATTCTCAGTGAAACTTGGAAGTGACTGATATGCAGTGTGAATTGGATGTCAACCAAAGAAAGTTACCCGGACTATCAATGTCCCAATCGCTACAATGAATGTTACAATAAATTAGATATTTAGTTTCAGTGCCATGCACATACACTATAAGGAGTAATTTCGACAAGAATATTAAGATGATTAACTGATACAATCCTACAACGCTGGTAGCTGTATAAAGATAGAAATGAGCAAAATTTAGTCGTAACTAGCCAGAATTTTCTATTCAGCATGAAAACAGGAATCCTTCATTCTAAAACTCTTCAGAATTCATCAATTAATTCTTTGCCAGAACTGTGAGAAACACAATGATTCTTAGACAAGCCCAGCTTGACTGAGCAGGACCAGAAAAGCTGAATCTGAACTGATCTAAATACATCAGGTTACAGAACTTCAAGATCTGTTTTACGAATTCACAATTATGCACGTATGAATAGCAGATTTAATTATGGCGCCGTATGCATAATGGATACTCTAGTAGACTACCACCAACAAATATACATTGTTGAGAAATTACAAATCCACTACTATATCAGATGTTGCCATAAAATGTATTCAACTTTTCTTTCCCACCATCATAAATTTAGAATGTGGATATGCATACTGAACTCAGTTCGAAGTTAGATCTCTCTCTCTCTCTCTCTCTCTCTCTCTCTCTCTCTCTCTCTCTGTCCCTGTTTTATAGAATGGTAGAATCAATAAAAGGTCATTCTAAAGTCTCTCTCTCTCTCTCTCTCTCTCTCTCTCTCTCTCTCTCTCTCTCTCTCTCTGTGTGTGTGTGTGTGTGTGTGTGTGTTTTATTAGAAAGGTAGAATCAATATAAGGTCATTCTAAAGTCTCTCTCTCTCTCTCTCTCTCTCTCTCTCTCCTATGAAAACAACCTATTTATTTCATGATCCCTAATTTACACAACAAAAGCTACCTCAGCTTTCAACATTAAATCTGAGAAACGCTCTCTGTAATTGTCTTGATTTGCATATTCTGAGGTTCACAGTTCGGGAGAGATCGCCATTTATGATAACTACCAAAATGAGTACCATTCTAATAAGCTCAGATCTATCAACGAATAAGATTTAAAGTTAATATGGATTTAACATTGTCCAAGTTGGTTAACTCCTTGTTAGCCCACTTATTCAGACAAGAAGGTTCATTTCCCAGAATATTCTGGTTCATTTTCTAAAAAAATCTATAAATTTCACGATTAGCTGATGTTAAGTATGCTCTGACCTCTATGGACAAGGTTTGAGAACTTTGTCTGTTAGGATGGTATAATGAGATGTTTAATGGGAACAAAATTATAGTTACAAAGAAGTCGTTGGATCATTATAATTCCAATTATATGAAATTCATATTAAACAAGTCATTATCCTTTGATCTTACGGTCAATATCCACATCCGATATCATTGTAATGACCTTCCAACCAATCACAATTAGCCTGTGATATCGGCTGAAGATTTTTTATATTAGCTCAAAATAGATTATAATTACTATAAATGAGAGAAATATTGTATAGGTGGTATACATCTCCGAGGAATATTTGCAATCACAGGCCATTCTGTTATTCAAAGAAAACAGTGAATTGGAGTTGTATTATTGGGAAATATTTGAATTGAGCTCTTGAATATTCATTGATATATATGACCTCGATGTACAATACAAATTA
>NC_087219.1:36069350-36074350 GCF_015104395.2 Macrobrachium nipponense
CTTTGCCTTTTGTGATGGCTTGTATTGCTCCTTTCGAGTCGGTGTGTATTGTAGTGTTGCCCAGTCTGTGTTGGGAGTCTTCTAGTGCTTTGGCGATAGCTATCAGCTCTGTCTGTAGTGTGGAGGCATTGTCGGAGAGCCTCCAGCTTCCTTTGAGTGTTGTTGAGTAGACCCTGCTGCTGCTTGCTGGGACGCTGAGGTCTACTGATCCATCTGTAAAATATATGTTTGTGGCAGTTGTCAACTGTATTGCTTCTTGTGCTGCTTGCTTTAACTGTTGGGTGGTGCATGCTTCCTTGCTTGCTGGAAGAATTGTGTAGTTTGTGTTAAAAGGTTCTGGTTCCCAGGGTGCTGATTCTGTGTATTCACTGAAGGGGGTGTCTTCCCTGATGGCTGCAGCATGATTTTGCATGCCTACTCTTCTCAGTGTATCTAGAAGGTCTCCAGCATATGTTTTGGGAGGGTCTAGCTCTTCATGGAGATTAATGCATTTCCTGATCTCCTTTTTGAGTGGACAGTCTCTGTCATTTTTTAAGGTTTTTAGCAGGATGGATGTGTTTCTCTGATCTATCCTATGAGTCAGAGATTGTAGTTTTGTTTCATGTCTCAGGATGCATAGGTTGGTACATTGGTGCTCCTGTAATGAGTCTTAAGGCATTGTTTTGGATTACCTCAAAACTTTTTTGTTCAGTGCTTGTGAGATTAGTGAGGACTGGTGCGGCATACTCTACTGTTGATCTTATTGTTTGTATGTAGAAAAATTCTGAGGGCATGGTATACGGCTCCCTGCCTTAGCGAGGTGATTCTTTCATGGCGTTTTGTCTGCATTTGATCTTTTGTTTAAGTGTTTCTATTTCTTTGTGTGGTGAGCTGTATGTTTGATGTTGACTCCTAGGTACATGAAGTTGTCTACCATTCGATGGGTTCTCCCATGAGTTGTATTGGGTTCAGGTCTGTATTGTATTTGATTGCCATTGCCTTGGTTTTTGCCGTGTTGATTTTTTAGTCCTAGGACTGTGCATTGTTTTCAATCTGTGTTATCGCGATTTGCATGTGTTGGTGGGCTCTATGCCTGTCTGTGCTGACCAAGCACACATCATCTGCATATATGAAAATTTCAACTCCATTTGGGAGTTGCTGTCGGCTAATTTCTCCATTAGTATATTGAAGAGGAAGGGGCTGAGTATTCCTTGAGGTGTTCCATTTTCCAGACTGAGGAATTCGGAGGTTGCTCCTTGAAAGGTAACTCTGGCTTGTCTGTTTTGCATGTATCTTTTGGTCCATGCTAGAAGGTTGCCTTTAACCGTCTTGTTGGCTAAGGCTGCCAGATAGCAGCTGCACTTGCAAGTTCGTAGGCTTTTTCTAGGTCGAGAAATACTACGATTGCTTTCTTGTTATTTATGTGGCCATCACATCTGCTAGACATTCCTGTGTGCCTATCCCCTCTTTGTAGGCATATAAGCGGTGGTGTAAGGGCCCTGTTTTCCACAGCAGTCTGTTTAACACCATTCTCTCTGCCCGTCTTTTCTGTGCAGCTGATGAGAGAAATGGGTCTGTAGGCGTTGGGCTCCTTTGGTTTGGGAATTGGTTGTGTGTTTTGTTGGTTCCATTGTGTGGGTCTGATTCGCTCTGTGTACGTTCTGTTTATTATGTGGAGGAATGCACTGTCTTTTGCTGCGTTTCCCATGTTTTTTAACATGCTATATGTAATCATGTCTGCGTCCCTGGTGCTGTGTCTGTTCCCTTTTGGAGGGCTTTGTCAAGTTCTTTCATTGTGAATGGTGTGTCCGTGTCATCAGAATTTTGCTTTTGCAGGCTGTATTGATGATTCTCCATCTTCCAGGATTGAGTGCCACTTGTCTTTCTCGTGTGACTGGTGGTAGTGAATTGATTTGGTTCTGTCTGCAAAGTGTTTTTTTTGTGCTAGTCTGTTTGCTTCAGCTAGAGGGTTGGGATGGTGTGCCTGTGTTGGCCTGGTCTTTCCTGATACCTTGTTGAACCACTTGAACATCTTTGCAATGGGCGTCATTCGAGTGGTTTCTGAGCACCATTTTAGCCAGGTTTCCTGCTTAACCTCCTTGGCAGTTTGGGCTGCGTGGTTCACGACTTCTCTTAGGATCGTGTGCAACTCGTCGTGGGGTTCCTTCTGAATAATTTTCCTTATTCTTGTTTACTCTTGAGTTCATTTCTTTGATTCTAGAGTTGTAGTACCAACTGTCCTGTGTGGGTTGCATTTTTTCTGAAGGCTTTCTTTGCATGGAAATGTTTGCTGCGTTGTGCAGGCTCTCTACAAAGTCCTGTTGGAGCGTGCATATGTTGAGGGCTGGATTTTGAATGTACTGTGTTGCCCATGTGTTCATGTGGTTTTGAAATGTTGGCCAGTTTGCTAGGTCCGGTCTCCATCCTGCCGGAGGGGGCGGTGGTGGGGGAATTTTCATTATCTTTAGTTTTGTTTTCAGTTGCAAAATGGTCACTGGTTAGTGTTGGGTGCAGTCTTCTTTCAGGTTTCCAGTTATGAAGCTTAAGTCTAGCCTGCCACCTCGTAGGGGTGTGTTGCTTCATTTGTGTCATTTATTAGTGCAACGTCCGGAAATTCTTCCATTAGAGTGTGTATGTGTCTGCCTGTTGCATTTGTGTGCTGTCTCGACTGTAAGCATGGGTGGTGTGCATTGAAGTCTCCTGCAAAGAAGGTGTTTTCTCTGGAGGCTGCACTGAAGAGGTTCTCTCCTTCAAAGATTTTTTCCTGCCCTTTGTAGATATTGTGTATGGTGAGTGACGTGTTCGCTAGTCTTATGAGGACACTTAGTGTCTCAATCCCATCACCACAGTTTATGTTTCTTATTTTTTCCGAGGGAATTGTTGTTTTTATTAGGGTGATCAGCCCTCTATTTGAATCTGTATGTGGAGTTTTATAAACTGTGTATCCTTTGAATGTGAAGTTGTTGTTTTCCCTAATTAGTGTTTCCTGCAGCAGGATGACGTCGTGTCTTTCTGAGAGTACTCTTGATTGTAGTATGGCATATTTTGTGTTGGCACTGTTTATGTTCCATTGTAATATTTTTAGACTGGTGTATGATGAAATGTCTTCAGTGTTCTGGGGGCGTGTTTGGTGTTGATTGTTTCCTTCCATCTTAATAAGGTGTCAGTGCTACAATCGTTTTCCTGAGGTCAGCTGTTAGGTTTAGGTTTGGAAACAATTGTTGAAAAATTGCCCTCACAATTTTCTCTATTTCCCTCCTAAAGTCGTCTTTACTGAGGCGGTAGGTGGGTTTCTCTGGTGACTGCTCTACGGTGTTGTGCTGACTTTCGGCACTGGTACTACCGTCACGGGTGGGGTTGGGGGTGGGGGGTGTGTTCATGTGATTGGGTGGGGTGGGAAGTTAGTAGGGTTGTTTTCCGAGTTGATGTGGAGTAGAAGGACATGGTGGGGTCTGAGGCAGGTGTGGGTGTGTTGTTTGTGTCTTGGTTTTGTGTCTGTCTGGGGTCTCTGTGGTATGTGTTTCGTTGTTGGTCTTGTTGTGGTTGTTGTGTAGGTGGATTGCGTCTCTGATTGGTGGGGGGTTTCTGCTGCCTATATCTGGGTTCTTGGTGTCTGTGTTGCTGTGGTTGTTGTTGCTGTAGTGGAGGTGGGTTGTATTCCGTTGGTTGCTGAGGATGTGATGTTTGTGGTGTGTTGTTTGTTGTGTGTGGGTGGGTTGTGGTGGGAGTGTTGAGGGTATTGATGTGTGTTGTGGGGGGTGTTTTGTGTTGCTGTTGCAACGTTCTGGTGGTGGTCTGGGGTTCTGGCCTTTCATTCGCCAAATCCTCTTAAGTCTTCGGACAGCCTTTATGCCAGGCGTGATGCTGCCCTTTACAATTCGGGCATTTTGCTGTCGTCCTCTCTTTCCTTTTTATAACGATGCAAAGTCACTTCTTGTTTGTTGGGTGTTTGGCCACGACAAATCCCACAAAGTGTGGTTTGTAGCCGCCATTCACGTTGATGGTGTCCAAATCTTTGACACCTAAAGCACCTTAGTGGTTCAGGGGTGAATTCTTCAGTGGGGAATTTTCCCCATATTGGTATGTCCACTTCGGCAGGCCTTTCCCCTTGGAAAGTCACAAGAACCTTTCTTGTTGGTTCTCCTGCTTTGTTTGTGCACCGGGTGGCGTCTAACACAAAGAGAGGTCTTTTTATGGGGTCGATTGGGAGGTTTACTGGGTATTTGCATATGAGTTCCTTTCTGTATTCTGTCGTTTGGGTCCAGTGCTTTGCAATGTCCGTCCTTCTTGAGTACTTCTTCGGCATGTTTTGTCTTTAGGTATCAGAATGAATTGTCCTGTTCGGGTTGGTCGTGCTGGAAACGATGTCCTTGTGTCTGTCTTCAATGGCTTTTATTGTGGTGTAAGCTGTTTCTCCAGGTTTTTGTATTGGTTTGAATCTCAGTCGTGGGAATTCGGTGTCTGATTGCAAGTTAAAAGTGTCCGTGTTTTGTGTTGATTTCTTCATGTTTTTCTTACTGCGTACAAGTGGTAAAGCCATCATTGTCTGTGAAAGGTCGTCTTCCGTGTCAGAGCAGTCTAGGGAGAGGAGCTGTTGGTTGGGATGTTCTTTTGAGTGTGCAGAGTTTATAGGGGGAGAGAAATCGTGGTCTTTGTGTCACATGTTCGTCTGAGGGGGAGTGGTACCTGATCTATTTCGTCTTCTAGCGGTGTCATGGTTGTGATGGGGGCTGAGGAGTCGTCATGGATGATGATCTTGTGATATGATAGAGGTTGAAGGTTCCATGTCTATGGAGTGATATTATGAGGGTGAGTGAATCAGTGATTGGTTGTGTTTATGTCGCCTGAAGGGCTGGATGTTTTGTTTTAAGTTATCTTGGAATCTGGCTTATGGAAGGCGCCAGCCATGGTTTCCTGTGCTACTTGCAATATAGTATTGCGACAGTAGGAAGATTTGTCTCTTTGGTCTTGCTTCTGTTGGAGTTTTTAGACCTCAAGGGCTACCAAATGTTTCACAAGAG
>NC_087219.1:36079350-36089350 GCF_015104395.2 Macrobrachium nipponense
TTTCTCCCGTCTCTTATTTCCAGGAAACTTCACTACCGTGGCGAGGTGGTGGCAAGTGGCTCTGATAATTCAGTGAATGGAGCGAGACAAAAAAATCAAGGAAAGGAAAAAAGTTAAGTATATATTAGTTTAACCAGATCACTGAGCTGATTAACAGCTCTCCTAAGGCTGGCCCGAAGGATTAGATATTTTTTGCGTGGCTAAGAATCAATTGGTTACCTAGCAACGGGACCTGCAGCTTATTGTGGGATTCGAACATCGAGAAATGAATTTCTATCACCAGAAAAAAATTTATCTGATTCCACATTGGCAGAGCAGGGAATCGAACTCCAGACTATCGAATCGGTAGGTGAGCACGTAAACCACTTGTCCAACCGAATCGGTAGGCGAGCACGTAAACCACTCGTCCAATGAAGGCATACGGCCACCAAAGATGTGGGGAAAGAAAATGAATCATGAATGGAGTGTAGATACGTTAACTGAGTATATAAATGTTGATGTTTGCATATAACGCCCTCATATGTCCGTAAGGAGAGACTTCAGACACAATTGAAAGTTTTGAAAGGTTGCAAGAGAAAAAGTTGACAGTAACTGTAACAGTAAAGTAATAAGGGCAATTGAAAGCCAGGAATGAAGTAATGAATGTTGATAAGGATTTTGGGAGATATGAAAGTAGGTAATTCATTAACGTATGAGGGACGAGTATAATGTAACAGTAAAGTAATAGGGGCAATTGAAAGCCAGGAATGAAGTAATGAATGTTAATAAGGATTTTGGAGAAATGAAAGTAGGTAATTCATTAACGGATTTGGGACAAGCATAACGGGTTATGGTAGACTTTGAGAAATTAGTCATTGACTTGGCGTGCTTAACGTGACTTCCCACTTGGTAGCAGTCGATCTGCTTAAATTGTTTCATCAGTTGCGCAAAGAATTACAAAAACGTTTGGCTCACATAGTTTTTAATTGACGGAAACGTCAGGCATTTGCCACACACAAAAATATATACGAAGTTTTTCATTGCAACTTTATTAAACTTTATCGTATATAGACTGCAACTGGACGAAAGAGGAAATGGCGAGGAAAAAGATTATTTTACAGAGAAAAAATGCAATTAAATTTCAGTGTTAATATTCTGATGTAAAAGCATCCAGGGTGAACTCTCTGCCCTCATAATATGAGATGACCTGTCCCAAAGTGCTCTAGGCATAAAATTCTCATTATTTCAACACGGCAAAGAGCCCTATGATAGTCTACAAAAAAAACTTATGGTTTAATTTCATTATCAAACAATAAACGACAAGAGGCTTATAACATTTTGTAGCAAAATTACGAACATAATTTTGATATCAGAAGAGCATAGGACGAAGGAAATTGCTTGACGCCGAAGGATCTGGGTCGAAAAAGATTTAATTCAACTATACGATAATAATCTTTGCATACAACTAATTATTACTTTTCCCAACTGTATAAAGAGATTTTTGAGTGGTTTTATTCACTGGAGGGAGACACAGCGTCTTTCCTTATTTTTGTAATCATGGATAAAACCACGTAAGAAAACAAAAATTAAACGATGGAAGGGGGTGGAATACTATGCTTGATAACAGAAGGTGAAACAGGTGAAGAGCAGCGGTCAACATCCTCAAAAAGACATTGTAATCTACATCAGTCACGGGAAACAAACCCTCAAAATATAAGAAGTTGAAGATCGACGTCGTAACTGGATCGTGAAGACCCACAACTCTGACTGAATTAAGAATTAACCAAAAAAGGTGATGAGAAGAGGTCTGATATGAAAGGTAATGGGTTACAGTGAGGCCCTGGAGTCATGGCCGCCATTTATCAATTCATTTTCTTCCCTCACATTTGCGCATGACATCTATAACAATCATCTCTGATAGTTATCGAGAGGTATATCTTAAAAATACTACTGGCCCACTTAGGTTTGTTCAAAAATATTAGACAACAGTTACACAGTCGTGTGTGTCATTGGTATAAACTTCTTTCTAGGAAATCATCGATGCATGACTGAACCGTTGGCTCATAAGCTTATGTTATCACAGTTGATTAGATACATCAGGAGGTCTTTACCTGAATCCTAAATTATGGGGTAATAGTGTTATGAAATCAGCTTAATATAAAACCTAAAATAAAGTAAACTAAACTAACCTAAGCCCTTTAAATCATTTTGAGTCATAAGTGAGTTAAAATGGGCTAAAACATAGCCCGCCGCCCACCCCCCCACAAAAAAACCATATAACCTTTTTCTACTGGTGCTTTCTCCATCTATGACAAAACTATAATACCTTTTTACAGATTTGCACAAGAACGAATACCAACAAATATATATATATATATATATATATATATATATATATATATATATACTATATATATATATATATATATATATATATATATATATATATATATATATATATATATATATATATATATATATATATAACCAAACTGGACCTAACACCATCATCAATTGAAAAAATAGAACTGGACTAGAATAAACCCGACCAGAGTTTTACAGATTAACGTCTAACAACCTATAAATCGATCGAGAGTTCAATTTCTAATTTTAATAGAAGCGTATTCAAACATGATCTATTTTCTCTCTCTCTGCTGAGATCTGCAACTAAACATAATCAACACCCATCCCGGAGATAACTGGAACCGATTAAAATCTAATGAACTAACATCAATTTATAACGTTAATCTTTTTTTTAAGGAAGCGTATTCAAAATTGAGCTATTTTCTCTCGAAGATATCTGCTGTGAAACAACATCAGCAGCATATCCATTACGGAGATAAACGGAGCGAAACTGTGATCCGTTTCAACGTTTTACTACTTAAGGTTGGATGAACAGCAGATCAACTGTTTGCATTACATCGTCGATTTATAATGCATCGCCTCCCAAGCTGAAAGACGGAGTCGGTTCGTCCATTACAGTCTAGTTCCCATCCTTCCTATATGCATGGATTTCTGCTTAACTTTATTACTATGATTATATATTTTTTTGTCTATCACAGTCCTCCAATTCGACTGGGGGGTATTTATAGTGTGGGTTCCTTAGGAGCCCATCACTTTTCTTACTATGTGCGCCGTTTCTAGGAGCACACTCTTCTGCTTGAGTCCTGGAGCTACTTCAGCCTCAAGTTTTTCCAGATTCCTTTTCAGGGAAATTGGGATCATGCCTAATGTTCCTATGATTATGGGTACAATTTCCACTGGTATATCCCATATTCTTCTTATTTCTATTTTCAGGTCTGATACTTATCAATTTTTTCCCTTTCTTTCTCTTCAACTCTGGTCTCCCATGGTATTGCGACATCAATAAGTGATACTTTCTTCTTTATTTTGTCAATCAGCGTCACGTCTGGTCTATTTGCACGTATCACCCTACCTGGTCTAGATTATTATTATTATTTATTATATTATTATTATTATTTTATTATTATTATTATTATTATTATTATTATTAGTATTTATTTTATTATTATTATTAATTATTTTTTTTATTATTATTATTATTATTATTATTAACATTATTATTATTATTCAAACTATTTTAATTATTATTATTATATTGATTATATATTTATTATAATTTTTTTTTTTTTGCTCTATCACAGTCCTCCAATTCGACTGGGTGGTATTTATAGTGGCGGAGGTTTCCGGGTTGCATCCTGCCTCCTTATGAGTCCATCACTTTTCTTACTATGTGCGCCGTTTCTAGGATCACACTCTTCTGCATGATTCCTGGAGCTACTTCAGCCTCTAGTTTTTCTAGATTCCTTTTCAGGATCTTGGGATCGTGCCTAGTGCTCCTAGGATTATGGGTATGATTTCCACTGGCATATCCCAATATCCTTCTTATTTCTATTTTCAGATCTTGATACTTAACCATTTTTTCCCTCTCTTTCTCTTCAACTCTGGTGTCCCATGGTATTGCGACATCAATGAGTGATACTTTCTTCTTAACTTTTTTAATCAACGACACGTCTTATCTATTTGCACGTATCACCCTATCTGTTCTGATAGCATAGTCCCCAGAGGATCTCTTTGCCTCATCGTTTTCAATCACTCCCTCAGGTTGGTGCTCGTACCACTTATTACTGCTAGGTAGCTGATGTTTCTTGCACAGGCTCCAGTGGAGGGCTTTTGCCACTGAATCATACCTCTTTTTGTACTGGTTCTGTGCAAGTGCCCGGCATTCGCTTGCTATGTGGTTATGGTTTCATTTTTCGTATTGCACTTCCTACATACGGGAGAGATGTTATTTCCGTCTATCGTTCTTTGAACATATCTGGTTCTTAGGGCCTGATCTTGTGCCGCTATTATCATTCCTTCAGTTTCCTTCTTTAGCTCTCCCCTTTTGTAGCCATGCCATGTGTCATCGCTGGCTAGTTCTTTAGTCTATCTCATGTATTGTCCATGCATTGGTTTGTTGTGCCAGTCCTCTGTTCTTTTGTTTGTCATTCCTGTCTGTATATTTCTGGGTCCTCGTCTACTTTTATTAGTCCTTCTTCCCATGCACTCTTTAGCCACTCGTCTTCAATGGTTTTCAGATATTGCCCTAGTGTTCTGTTCTCGATGTTGACGCAGTCCTCTATACTTAGTAGTCCTCACCCTCCTTCCTTTCGTGTTATGTATAGTCTGTCCTTATTTGCTCTTGGGTGTAGTGCTTTGTGTATTGTCATATGTTTCCTGGTTTTCTGATCTATGCTGTGGAGTTCTGCATTCATCCATTCCACTATTCCTGCACTGTATCTGATTACTGGCAGCTGGGGGGGGGGGGGGGGGGGGAACCCATGGTGTTTAATGGCTTTTAATCATATAGTTCTTTCCTGATTCGTGTCCTTCCATTCCTCTTTGGTATTTTATATCCCCTCCTTCCATTATTCCCAGGTATTTGTATCCAGTCTCATCTATGTGTTTGATGTTGCTCCATCTGGTAGCTTTATCCCTTCAGTTCTTGTTACTTTGCCTTTTTGTATGTTGACTAAGGCGCATTTTTCTATTCCAAACTCCATCCTGATGTCCCCAGATACAATCCTTACAGTCTGGATTAGGGTATCTATTTCCTTGACGCTCTTACCATACAGCTTGATGTCGTCATGAACAACAGATGGTTGATTCTGCTGTTTTTTTCTTGAGTTGGTACCCAGCATACTATCTTCTGTAGTACTTTTGTCATGGGAATCATGGCTACTACGAAGAGTAGTGAGGACAGTGAGTCGCCCTGGAAGCTCCCTCTCCTGATAGTCTTATTCCAGAGTATTTAAGTATTGTATTCCAGTTGTGCATTTTATTTTTGAGGAAGCTGATGGTGGTGTTTTCCTCTGCCCATATATTTTCAGGTATTTCTATTAGCCATGTGTGTGGTATCATGTCGAAGGCTTTCTTATAGTCTATCCATGCCATGCTTGGTTGGTTTTCCTACTCCTACTGTTCTTCATTACCATTTTGTCTATCAGGAGCTGGTCTTTTGTGCACCTACACTTCCTTCTGGCAGCCTTTCTGTTGGTGGGGGATGGTGTTTGTCTCCTCTAGGTAATTGTATAGCCTTTCACTGATGATACCTGTTAGTAACTTCCACATTATTTTGGTAGACAGGTGATAGGCGTGTAGTTATTGGCTATATTTCCCTTACTCCTGTCTTTTTGTACTAAGGATGTTCTTCCTGTTGTCATCCGTTTGGGTGTTTGGTGATTTGAGATACGATGCTGAAGTTGTTCTGCTATTCATGGGTGTAGGCCTTGAAGTTTTTGTGCCAGTATCCATGGACTTCATCGGGACCTGGGGCTTTCCAGTTCGGCTTTTTCTTAGTTGGTGTCTGACTGTGTGTCTGTCGTGATCTCTGTGAATCTTTGTTTTATCTCCCTGTTTCTTCTTCCTTGACTTCCTGGAGCCATGTTGCATGTTTGTTGTGATACCGGATTGCTCCATATGTTTTCCCAGAGTCTCTTACTTGGTTCGGCTTCAGGAATTTCTGGGTGGTTGTCTTCCCCTCTTAGTTGGCTGTATAGTGTTTCTGGTTGGTTCCGAATAGTTTGTTCTGTGGTATCCCTTATTCCTGTTCACGTACCGTGGGATCTTATGTGTTTTGGCCTTAAGCCTCTGTTTTACATCTTCTATTGTGTGTGTTTAGTCCCCTCTCCTGTACTTTGTATTTCTCGTTCAGTTCCTCCCGTGTTTTCTTGCTTCTTAGCCTTTTTTCTGCTATCTCTTTTCAGTTTACTCTAGTCAGATCTCATCACCATGATTTGCTTTTCCAGGTGCCTTTTCCAAGGAGGTTGCTGTTTTTGTTTCTTTTGGGTTGGTTGTGCTGGTGGTGTTGGTGTTCGAATCCCCATCAGTTCTGCTGCTAATGTTGCTCCTGCATATGCCAAGTTATTTGTTGCTGTGATACTGGTGGTGTGTATTATGCCCATTATTTCATTGACCCCACTTGTTTTCTCCCTTAATTTCTTGGTGTTGTAGGCCTTCATGGAGGGGATCTTTGTTCTCTCTGTATCTGGCTCCATCCATTGTCTAATCTTTTCTACCCATTCCATCATCTCTGTTACATCTTTGGTGTTTCTTCGTGTGTCGTTGTTGTTTGATACCTCATCATCCATGTCGCCTTCTGTGGCATCATCTCTCAGTTCGTCTTCATGTAATTCGTTGTCTTGTGACATTTCCCTTTCCTGTTCTTCTCTTTCTGTTTGGGAGAGACAGTCCTTTTTTCTTTATGTTCCTTACTTGGTCTGCCAGCCTCTTCTCTGTTTGGGGGGTGTTATTCCTCTCATTCCAGAAGTAGCATCTCCATATTTCCTTCTCCTGTCCATTTCTTCCTTTGGTTTGCTTCTGTAGCTCCAATCTCAGGCTGTTGGTTACTGTCGTTGTGGTGGTCAGTTGCTGGATGACGACCTCACAGTACCTGACAGTCTTCCCTTCAATTGGGTTGAATACCTGGCTGCCGGACGAAGCTCCTCTGTTGCCAGAAGTTCCAGTTAGGTCGTTGTCGTTTATTCCTTCATTTCTTAACATCATTGCTGAGTTTTGCTATTTAACCCATAGCTGGACCCTACCACATCAGGGGTAGGTACTCATTTACAGCTGAGTAGACTTAGGAAATTATGGTAAAGATCCTTTCCCAAGGAATCAACGTTGAGGAGAGCGGTCACCCATCCAATGTTGCTTAACCAGTCCATTGACGACCTCACCCACTCTGCCACGGCACACTATATTATTATTATTATTATTTTATTAAAAGTAATGGCTACTTCAGCAGCGTTACACTTGTAGAGATTCTTCTCTATTTTGCGAATAGCGGCTTTTTCCGTGCTACTTAAACAGGCTAGTAGAGCGCCTATAGAGGTCATGGTAAAATACAGGGTCAAAATAGGTGTATATATTTGAATTTTACAGATAAAAACTATGATACCATAGTCATCAAAAGTCATTAACGATTTTCTCTCTCTCTCTCTCTCTCTCTCTCTCTCTCTCTCTCTTTCTTAAAGCGAGCTTTCGTCTGGAGCTGCCAGACCATCCTCGGGCTGGGAAGCTGAGGGTGGACTGATCTTGGTGCGGTGTCCGTCCTCCTTATATCTGTGGCTGACAGCAGGGGGTCTGCCCCATGCTTGTCTCCTATTGGCTGGTGGCGGTGAGTCTTGTTTTCATTGGCTGCCTGAGCCAGGTCTCAAGCACTTTCTTCGGGCCGATGGTTGCGTTGCAGCATATCCTGCAGCCGCCTGGACTCCTAAGCGGCGCTGTAACATTGATGGGCGTTGCGCTACGCTGTGGGACGTCACGGCTACTTTGATTTCCATCGGCTGCAGGAGTCACCTCGTTCGGGGGCGTTGTCATCCATAGAGTTGTCATGATCGGTGGTGTCATTGTTGGTGGCAGGTCTTCTCATACTCGTAGGGAGGAGAAATTCTTCCTGCGTCGTATTCAGATTAGGTTTTATTTGCTGGATGAGTAGCGCCTCCAGCAGGCGCAACCGACGGGCATCAGGGGCCTTCCCGATGATCTTCGTGTTCTTTATGATGACATCTCGGGAGATGGCCTCGTGATGTTTGGTGCGGGCGTGATTCTTTATAGCCCCCTCTTGGGCGTGGCACGAGAGTCTCTTCGACAGTCGCATGGTAGTCATACTACGTAGGCGCCGCTGCATTCGCGGACTGGGCATGTATACTGGTACACTACATGCGTCTGCTTCAGGGGTTCTCGTGCCTGTGGAGAGGGGTTATTTTTCATAAAAAGATCGCGCGTCCTCCGATTCTGGTAATAATGATTAGGTCGATATTCTTGGTGTCGTCAGTCGGGGATACATTATCAGAAATAATTTTCTTAATGGCGTCCCTCTTCTTCACGGTAATGGGAACTCATGAAGGCTTTGTAGTACAGCTTGATATTATCCTGGGGCGGGGCTGCGGGCTCTCACTACCGTACCATTTCTCCAGGGCTGTGCGGACTTCCTTGCTGATTAATTTATTTGAGTACCCGTTATTCACAAGTACTTGGGAGGCGCGGTCGAGTTCCTGGTGAGTGTCCTGCCAGGTTTGAGCAGTGGGAGAGGGCCCTCCTGACGAAGGCCCTGACGGTGGTGCTTTTGAATCTGGCGGGGCACTCGCTGTCTCCGTTGAGCAAATAAAGTCCTAAATTGGTTTTCTTTGTGTAGACTGAAGTACGGAGACCGTCTTCCGTCTTGCTTACAAGACGTCGAGGAAGGGGAGCCGATCGTCGGAGCTGCGTCGACTGTGTAGTTCAGCACACTACACTGCTGAAATGCTTGACGGAGGGCTTCTACCTCATCCTCGGCGTCGACTTGCACAAAGATGTCGTCAATATAACGTCCATATCTGCGGGGTTGCTGCATCCTGGCAAAGACCCGTTTCCTCCACGGTGCCCAAGAGACTCGAAATCGAGTTGCTCCTAGACTCCATCCCAGCAACTCGAAGCCCGGAGCACCGTGAGAAAAACTACCGACGCCCTTCAACCCCTCCTACTTGCTGAAGCTCTTACAGAGAGGGGCTCGCACTAAAATCCAGCGGGATCCTCACCAAGGAGATGAAGAAAGCAGCGAAGGAACTGAAGGAGAAAGTGAACATCACGGTGCGACGCGCGGACAAGACAGCAGCCTTCGTCTTGATTGATACTGCCGAATATCACGAGAAGCTGGATGCTATTTTGTCTGACGAGAGCAAGTTCGAGCGCCTGACGAGGAACCCGACAGACGACATCAAGAGGGAGGCTAACGGAGTCATCAGCGCAGTGAATGCTGCAACAAATGCTGTGCACCTCCCGCCCATACAAGGAGACTACAGCCTGGGTTATTTTTATATGGCAATGTAAAAAAACCCACAAGCAAGGAAACCCCCTCCGGCCGATCATAAGCCAGACGCCCGCCCCTACGTACGCCTTGGCTAAACGCCTCAACCAAATTTTGACCCCTTACGTCCCGAGTCGGTACAGCCTGCATCTTCGGCAGAGTTCTTAGAAGCCATCAAGGACGCCCCTGGTACCGGGATTATCGCCTCGCTGGATGTAGAGTCCCTATTTACGAACGTGCCTGTCGACGAAACCATAGATATAATCCTTGATCGTGTCTACAGGAATCAGTCGACGGCGCCCCTCAACATACCGGAAGCCTCGCTCCGTACGCTGCTGGAGATATGCACGAAGAAGGCCCCTTTCTCCACCCACCGTGGCCAGATGTTCCGCCAAAAGGACGGCGTGGCGATGGGCTCCCCACTGGGGGTTCTCTTCGCTAACTTTTATATGGGCACCGTGGAGGAACGGGTCTTTGCCAGGATGCAGCAACCCCGCAGATATGGACGTTTTATTGACGACATCTTGTGCAAGTCGACGCCGAGGATGAGGTAGAAGCCCTCCGTCAAGCATTTCAGCAGTGTAGTGTGCTGAACTACACAGTCGAACGCAGCTCCGACGATCGGCTCCCCTTCCTCGACGTCCTTGTAAGCAAGACGGAAGACGGTCT
>NC_087219.1:36094350-36096850 GCF_015104395.2 Macrobrachium nipponense
AAGACCACTGTCTGTTTAAGATAAACAGACTGAAATTCAAAGGTACCTGTTTGAGAAATAGTTTTTTTTTACCGGACTATCAAATGTACCAATCGCTACAATGAATGTTACAATAAATTAGATATCTAGTATCAGTGACATGCACACACATTACAAGGAGGAATTTCGACAATAATATTAAGATGATTAACTGATACAATCCTACAACGCTGGTACCTGTATATAGATAGAAATGAGCAAAATTTTGTCGTAACTAGCCAGAATTTTCTATTCAGCATGAAAACAGGAATCCTTCATTCTAAAACTCTTCAGAATTCATAAATTAATTCTTTGCCAGAACTGTGAGAAACACAATGATTCTTAGACAAGCTCAGCTTGACTGAGCAGGACTAGAAAAGCTGAATCTGAACTGATCTAAATACATCAGGTTACAGAACTTTAAGAATCTTGTACGAATTCACAATTATGCACGTATGAATAGCAGATTTAATTATGGCGTTGTATGCATAATGGATACTCTAGTAGACTACCACCAGCAAATATACATTGTTGAGAAATTACAAATCCACTACTATATCAGATGTTGCCATAAAATGTATTCAACTTTTATTTCCCACCATCATAAATTTAGAATGTGGATATGCATACTAAACTCAACTCGAAGTTAGATTCTCTCTCTGTCTCTCTCTCTCTCTCTCTGTCTCTCTCTCTCTCTCTCTCTCTATCTATCTATCTATCTATCTATCTTACGTAATTCCTTTATTTACATTTTCCCCTCTTTTACTGCATACTCATCTATTTTTAAGTGCTTACAACCTAAATGCAAAACTCCTCTCTCTCTCTCTCTCTCTCTCTCTCTCTCTCTCTCTCTCTCTCTCTCTCTCTCTCTCTCTCTTCAAGTGGTCAAGAGACTTATAAAGAAAATTTACATAAATCAACATATTCCGACAAAGAAATAAATAAGGTAAACATTTTGAATATACTAATTGATGGAATAGGAAAAAAGAATCCCTAAACTAAAGCATGCAAACTGTGCAAGGTGCATGCGACATTCCCATGCATCCCTAATGTGCTGAAGTCATGCAAAATACGAGTAAGTATTTGCTCAACATGTCTCTCATGGATAGACAATGTTATTCAATCAAGACTTAATGTGCAAATAGTAGAAGATTAAGAAGAAGAGGAAGAGGAAGAAGAGGAAAGTGGAAGAGAAGAAAACAAAACTGAAATGACAGAAAAAAATAATGAAAGCAAAGAGCAAGACAAGAGTATGGATGCAGAGATACTCATAGATACTACATATGAGGCAATCAAGCAGCATACATACGAAGAAATAAATTGCGACATGACAACACAAAATAAAATCCCGAAGAGGCTTTACCCAGATCTGCATACTGATGGGAAAGAGCTAGAAAAAATAGAAAAGAAAGACAAAGTCTGCACCCTTTTAAAAGAGGGAATTGCAGATTCGGTGAAAGATGTTACTACAAACATCCCAAGGTATGTCACAATTATGAAATCTATGGTAAATGTGCATACCTAGACGGCTATGAGGATGAATGCAGAGATCTACATCCAAAAATATGCAAAAACCTAAGAGAAGGAAAAGGATGTAAGTTCAACAAAAAATGTAAATATATGCACCCTATAGCCATGAATCAAAATCAATTAGATAATCAATTAAATAATAAAATCCAAAATAGAAAAGAAACAAATAAAGAGAGGAACAAAGAACATGAGGTGAAGGAAAAAAACAAGCCATCACCGAGCTATGGAGTGCCAGCAAAGAATTTGCAAGCATCAGCTCCAAGATACAGCTCAAGAGATAAATACTGTATATAAGATGCTAGGGGATGGTGAAGATACATAGAAAATTGCAGATTCATACACAAAATGAATAATTATGATGCAGGAAGATCAAATATATTGGAAAAGTTGGATTTTTTAATGTCAGAATTCCTGGAAATGAAGAAAAGAACAAATTACCAGAACAGGAAAGAGACATGTGAAAATCTTTATTATTACCCATATTAAATGGAGATAACACGCAAACCATCATAGTGATGAATGCAAAGGGCTTAGTTACGATAAACTCAAAAAGAAAAATTAGAGTTCTTAGAAGAACTACCCAAACTGAAAAGAAAATAGATATAATAAATATAAGTGAATCCTGGTATTCCCAAGAGACTGGTAATGATGATCAAATAAAAGGGTTCCAAACTTGCAGATCAGATAGAAAAAATAGCAATCAAGGGGAACCGCGATATAAGGTTAAGACATAAAACAACGAAAAATATATGAGAAATATATTAACTCAGAATGTGAACTAATTGCAGTAGAATTTGAATCTGAAAAATTAATGAACATAGTAATATATGGATCCCCTAATACTAAAGTTTGACACAATAATAGAAAAATTGGATGATATATGTAGAAATCACAAGGACTGGATTATTCTCCTATCCAGAGACTTTAACTTTCCTTTCGTAGATTGGAAAGA